>NW_019154099.1:44951624-44956140 GCF_002288905.1 Enhydra lutris kenyoni | reverse complement strand
CTCCTGCTCTGTGCTGCTGGCTGACACTGGAGCTTTGTGCGGAAACAGGGAAAAGTACATCCTGGTCCATACCAGAGCCATAATCTCAGAGAGCAAAGTCCCCACAGGCTGTAGCGCCCATTTGCCCCAAAGGCCAGGCCCCTTTGTGAAATGCTCGGACTGCGCTGCCATGCACAATGAACTACATGATTTCCTCCTGGCAGAGTCTGGGTTCAGACATCGTTCACATGGAAAAGAAAGAGGAAGAAAGGATCCAGAATCCGCTGAGTTCACACATGCTCCAGCTAAGACCTCCAGGGCCGATAGTTCTGTTCTTCCCTACAGTAAAAGGTAGAAACTTTCACAGTTCAGTTAATAAAGTCATCAAACAGTACTAACAAAGCCCGATAAAAACAGTGTTGCAGAAGAGAAAACGAGAACAAAGAAGGAAAAAAAAAACATTCTTAGTACTTAAGTCAGGTCTTAGCTGTAGCAGCCATTACGGCCACACCTCCACCCCCGCCCCATCCCACAAAGGTGAGCTCTGCTGGGATCTCCAGGATCTCTGAGCTTTGTTGCAACACATTACCTCGGGGAACAGATTCAGGCTACCCCAGAACACACGTACCCCCCAAAGGGTTCACTGCGCACGTGCCCCACTCTCCACAGTCCAAGATGTGCCCTTCCAACTGCGCGCCTCCAGCTGGAGGAGCTGACCTAGCAATGTGCGGGGACGCTGTGTTCCTTGGCCCATATACACTTTACCCCCCACAATGGCACAAAGTATGAAGCAAGAGACTTTGGCTGTGGACCAGGTAGATCTAAAGAATCGCCCCACACCACCCATCTACGCACCTGGCAGCGTCAGCTTTCAGCCAAATCTCTGGTCACTGGTCAAGCCCAAGATGGTTCCCCTCCTCCCAGATAACCCTGTTTCACATACCTACTCTCCTGCTCTGTGCTGCTGGCTGACACTGGAGCTTTGTGCGGAAACAGGGAAAAGTACATCCTGGTCCATACCAGAGCCATAATCTCAGAGAGCAAAGTCCCCACAGGCTGTAGCGCCCATTTGCCCCACAGGCCAGGCCCCTTTGTGAAATGCTCGGACTGCGCTGCCATGCACAATGAACTACATGATTTCCTCCTGGCAGAGTCTGGGTTCAGACCTCGTTCACATGGAAAAGAAAGAGGAAGAAAGGATCCAGAATCCAGGCTGGGTGAGCTTGGGCGCAGCCGGAGGCCAGGGAGACGGGAGTGATTGAGCGCTTTTCTCTGAGGGAGCACTCAGAAGTGGGGCCCTGAGCTTTTGGCTCCTCCAGGCCGGAGACTGGGAGGCATCCATTTTCATTCCTGTCCTCCAGAACTCTACGGAAAGTGTTCAGGGAACAAAAGCTCCCGGAAGAGAACCCGAGCAGATTACTCAGCCTGGCCCCAGAGGTGCAATTCCACCTGCGGCAAAGACACTTGAGAATCACTAAAACAGCCCCTCCCCCAGAAGATCAACAAGAAATCCAGCCAAGACCAAGTTCACTTACCATGGAGAACAGTGGAATTCCAGAGGAGGAGAAAGCAAAGCATGGAATTCATGGCTTTCTCCCCATGATTCTTAGTCTTGCAGTTAATTAATTTTTTTAATTTTATTTTTTTTCTTCTGCTAAATCCTTTTATAACTTTTACCCATTCCTCTTTTAACATTTTTTTAACTAGTTTATCTTAACAGTAACTTTCATTTTAAAAAAAATCTTTTTTGAACCTACATTCTTTTAGTCATATTTTATCCTTCATTGTATCTAACTTTATTTTTTGTATACACATACGGTTTTTTCTTCTAAAAAATTTGGGGTACAACTTCTAATAGATCAAAATATACCCTAAATCTAGCTCCAGGCTTGTTCTAGTCTCCAGCCCCAGCAAATTCTCTCCACTTTCTTTTTCGTTATTCTACCAACCAACGTACTTTATCAACTCCTTTTTTAGAAATTAAAAAAAAATTTTTTTTCATCTTTATAGGCATATCCCATACATTCATTGTGTTTACCCTTATATATGTTTTTCATTCTTTAAAGTTTTGGGAGGTAGTTTCTTCTAAGAGACCAAAATACTCCCAAAATTAAGTGGGTGACCCTGTTCTAGTCACCAGTCTAATATATATATATTTCTATTTTATATTTTTTCTTTTTTAAATTTTTTTTCTCTGAACATCTTTTTATCCCCTTTCTCCCCCCCATGATTTGGGGTCTCTTCTGATTTGGTTAAAGCACATTTTCCTGGGGTCTTTGCCACCCTTTTGGTATTTTATCTGCTCCTTCATATATTCTTATCTGGACAAAATGACAGGGCAGAAAAACTCACCACAAAAAAAAGAACAAGAGGCAGTACCGAAGGCTAGGGACCTAATCAATACGGACATTGGTAATATGTCAGATCTAGAGTTCAGAATGACGATTCTCAAGGTTCCAGCCAGGCTCAAAAACGGCATGGAAGATATTAGAGAAACCCTCTCCAGAGAGATAAAAGCCCTTTCTGGAGAAACAAAAGAACTAAAATCTAACTAGATTGAAATAAAAAAAAAAGGTATTAATGAGGTGCAAACAAAAATGGAGGCTCTTACTGCTAGGATAAATGAGGCAGAAGAAAGAATTAGTGATATAGAAGACCAAATGACAGAGAATAAAGAAGCTGAGCAAAAGAGAGACAAATACTGGACCACGAGGGGAGAATTTGAGAGATAAGTGACACCATAAGACAAAACAACATTAGAATAATTGGGATTCCAGAAGAAGAACAAAGAGAGAGGGGAGCAGAAGGTATATTGGAGAGAATTATTGGAGAGAATTTTACTAATATGGCAAAGGGACCAAGCATCAAAATCCAGGAGGTGCAGAGAACCCCCCTCAAAATCAATAAGAATAGGTCCACACCCCGTCACCTAATAGTAAAATTTACAAGTCTTAGCAACAAAGAGAAAATCCTGAAAGCAGCCTGGGACAAGAAGTCTGTAACATACAATGGTTGAAATATTAGATTGGCAGCAGACTTATCCACAGAGACCTGGCAGGCCAGAAAGAACTGGCATGATATATTCAGAGCACTAAATGAGAAAAACGTGCAGCCAAGAATACTATATCCAGCTAGGCTATCATTGAAAATAGAAGGAAAGATAAAAAGCTTCCAGGACAAAGAAAAACTGGAAGAATTTGCAAACACCAAACCATCTCTACAGGAAATATCGAAAGGGTCCTCTAAGCAAAGAGAGACCCTAAAAGTAGTAGATCAGAAAGGAACAGAGACAATATACAGTACTAGTCACCTACAGGCAATACAATGACATTAAATTCATATCTCTCAATAGTTACCCTGAATGTAAATGGGCTAAATGCCCCAATCAAAAGACACAGGGTATCAGAATGGATAAAAAAACAAAACCCAACAATATGCTGCCTACAAGAAACTCATTTTAGACCCAAAGACACCTCCAGATTTAAAGTGAGGGGATGGAAAACAATTTACCATGCTAATGGACATCAGAAGAAAGCTGGGGTGGCAATCCTTTTATCAGATCAATTAGATTTTAAGCCAAAGACTATAATAAGAGATGAGGAAGGGCACTATATCATACTCAAAGGGTCTGTCCAACAAGAGGATCTAACAATTTTAAATATCTATGCCCCTAACGTGGGAGCAGCCAAATATATAAACCAATTAATAACAAAATCAAAGAAACACATCAACAATAATACAATAATAGTAGGGGACTTTAACACTCCCCTCACTGAAATGGACAGATCATCCAAGCAAAAGATCAACAAGGAAATGAAGGCCTTAAATGAAACACTGGACCAGATGGACATCACAGATATGTTCACAACATTCCATCCTAAAGCAACAGAATACACATTCTTCTTACTGCACATGGAATATGCTTCAGAACATATCACAACCTGGTCACAAAGTAGGTCTCAACCAGTACCAAAAGACTGGGATCATTCCCTGCATATTTCAGACCACAGTGCTCTGAAGCTAGAACTCAATCACAACAGGAAAGGTGGAAAGAGCTCAAATACATGGAGGCTAAAGAGCATCCTACTAAAGAATAAATGAGTCAACCAGGAAATTAAAGAATAATTGAAAAAAATCATGGAAACAAATGAAAATGAAAACACAACAGTTTAAAATCTGTGGGACACAGCAAAGGCAGTCCTGAGAGGAAAATATATAGCGGTACAAGCCTTTCTCAAGAAACAAGAAAGGTCTCAAATACACAATCTAACCCTACACCTAAAGGAGTTGGAGAAAGAACAAGAAAGAAAGCCTAAACCCAGCAGGAGAAGAGAAATCACAAAGATCAGTGCAGAAATCAATGAAATAGAAACAAACAAACAAAAAAAAAAAAACCAATAGAACAAATCAATGAAACTAGGAGCTGGTTCTTTGAAAGAATTAATAGGATTGATAAGCCCCTGGCCAGAGTTATCAAAAAGAAAAGAAAAAGGACCCAAATAAATAAAATCATGAATGAAAGAGGAGAGATCACAAC
>NW_019154099.1:44686501-44946624 GCF_002288905.1 Enhydra lutris kenyoni | reverse complement strand
GGGGAGAGTATGTGCTATGGTGAGTGCTATGAAGTGTGTAAACCTGGTGATTCACAGACCTGTACCCCTGGGGATAAAAATATATGTTTATAAAAAAATAAAATTAAAAAAATTTAAAAAAAAAAATCCGATCCATTTTTTTCAAAGAAATGGAACAAATAATCCTAAAATTTATACGGAACCAGAAAGGACCTTGAATAGCCAAAGGAATATTGGGAAAGAAAGCCAAAGTTGGTGGCATCACAATTCCAGAGTTCAAGCTCTATTACAAAGCTGTCATCATCAAGACAGTATGGTACTGGCACAAAAACAGACACAAAAATCACTGGAACAGAGTAGTGAGCCCAGAAATAGACCCTCAAGCCTATGGTCTACTAATCTTCAACAAAGCAGGAAAGAATGTCCAATGGAAAAAAGACAGCCTTTTCAACAAATGGTGTTGGGGAAAATTGGACAGCCACATGCAGAAAAATGAAATTGGATCATTTCCTTATACCACAGATGAAAATAGACTGAAAATGGATGAAAGACCTCAATGTGAGACAGGAATCCATCAAAATCCTTGAGGAGAACATAGGCAGCAACCACTTTGACCTCAGGTGCAGCAACTTTTTCCTAGGAACATCACCAAAGGCAAGGGAAGCAAGGGCAAAAATGAACTATTGGGATTTCACCAAGATTAAAAGCTTTTGCACAGCAAAGGAAACAGTTAACAATACCAAAAGACAACTGACAGAATGGGAGAAGAAATTTGCAAATGACACATCAGATAAAGGGCTAGTGTCCAAAATCTATAAAGAGCTTAGCAAACTCAACACCCAAAGCACAAATAATCCAATCAAGAAATGGGCAGAGGGCATGAACAGACATTTCTGCAAAGAAGACATCCAGATGGCCAACAGACACGTGAAAAAATGCTCCACATCACTCGGCATCAGGGAAATACTAATCAAAACCACAATGAGATACCACCTCACAACAGTCAGAATGGCTAAAATTAACAAGTCAGGAAATGACAGATGCTGGCGAGGATGCGGAGAAAGGGGAACCCTCCTACACTGTTGGTGGGAATGCAAGCTGGTGCAACCACTCTGGAAAACAGCATGGAGGTTCCTCAAAAACTTGAAAATAGAGCTACCTTACGACCCAGCAATGGCACTACTGGGTATTTACCCTAAAGATACAAATGTAGTGATCCAAAGGGGCATGTGCACCCAAATGTTTATAGCAGCAATGTCCACAATAGCCAAACTATGGCAAGAACCTAGATGTCCATCAACAGATGAATGGATAAAGAAGATGTGGTGTATATATAAAATCCAATACTATGCAGCCATCAAAAGAAATGCCATTTGCAATGACGAGGATGGAACTAGAGGGTATTATGCTTAGTGAAATAAGTCAATAGGAGAAAGACAACTTTCATATGATCTCCCTAATATGAGGAAGTGGAGATGCAACGTGGGGGGTTTGGGGGTAGGAAAAGAATAAATGAAACAAGATGGGATCAGGAGGGAGACAAACCATAAGAGATTCTTAATCTCACAAAACAAACGGAGGGTTGCTAGGGGGAGGGCTGTTGGGAGAGGGTGGTGGGGTTATGGACATTGGGGAGGGTATGTGCTATGGTGAGTGCTGTGAAGTGTGTAAACCTGGCGATTCACAGATCTGTACCCCTGGGGCTAATGATACATTATATGTTTATAAAAAAAATAATAAAAATTATTTTTTAAAAAAATGACAGACTGGTCCTCTAAAACAAACAGCAAATGTAGAATAGTGACATGCTAAAGACACTTCTTTTAAGTCAGGAACAAAACAATAATGTATATCATCACATTTACATTCAAAAATTTTTTTGAATAGTCTATTCAACTGAATTGGAAAATAAATAATAAAGTATTATGTGATTTTATACTTAAAAAAAAAAATCCAAGATGGGAGGCCAAAAAACTGAGGTAGGCTGGAAATGTGCTAGAGATATGTTAAAGAAGGAAACCCTAAGCATGCCCAGAACATAGCATTATCTATATAGATACTGAAAATGGAGAATATACATTTTTCCTCCTTGCCTCCATAGATAAAATGTTAGAATATTTAGAATAGAGTTAGTGATACAGATTTAAAAAAAAATGTTTAACTATACCTATCAAATGATATAAAACAGAATCTGAATAAATGGAAAAGCATACTATGGGAATATTTAATACCATAACAACAATTATTCTAAAACTAATACATAAATTAAATGCAACTTCAATTAAAATTATATTTTTTAACTGAATGTCTAAGAGTAGTCCCCTAAAAGATAAAAAAGACAAGACACTGGAAGGGGCTAACCTTACTAAATATAAAAATACTATACAAAAAGAAAGCACATGGTATTAGCATAAGATGAGGTCAATAAACAGGAAAATAATGGAGGGCCCAGAAATAGGCTCTGATATTTATGGAATATAATAAATGATAAATCTCTCAGCTATTTCAAAAGTAATAATTATGTAATTGACTACACATCTATAAGAAGTTTGGATATCTGCCCCACACCAAAATAGTAATTTTTATTGGTATTAAAGATTTAATAATATAAAAACAATAAAACAGATTTTAGAAGAAAGTTTAAGACACCACATATTCAATTAGAAATTGAGCGATCGTTGTAGTCGATATGGAAGATCCAAAAATGTCAAAGAAAAGAAATATATATTTGCTTATAAAGAGCGTAAACTGCTTTTGCCTAACAGAATAGACCCAATTTAGTTAAATGATCACCAATAAATTGGGAAACACTATCCATAAAGTAGAAGATAGAAATGGCGAATATTAAGGATATTAAGAGAAAATTTTCGAACTGTTAGCAATAAAGACAATATAGACAAAAGCTGTGAAGAGAAAACTCACAGAAGGCTACATTTAAATATCCACAGAAAAAAATCTGAGTTATGGAAGGACAAATGACAATGATGAGGTATCACTTTACACCCACTAGAATGACAAAAATTAAAGAATTATGACCTGTTGCTACATTTCCAAAGAAATTGTACCCTTTCCTGCTGCTAGTGAAAACAGAACCCCTTTATCCTTTTCGAAAAACAAACTAAAAACCATCTAAATACAAATAAACAAAATCCACTACTTTTGAACAAGAAATAACAGTCCCAGGAACACACTTCATACAAATAGGTGCACCAATCCATAAAAATACAATACATGTATAACATCATTTTTTTTTTTAATGAAAATATGGGTAATAAAAGGAACTGAGGAACTAAAGATTGGTGGTTTCATTCCACCATTCTAGACCAGGGGCTTATAATGTCCTATCTCGATTTACTTCATGTAAATTCTTTTTTTTTTTTAATTTGTTTTCTGGTATGGTCCAATTTATGCAGAGATGTAAACCTCAAGCCCTTCTTCAACCTTGTCTCAAGCTCAAGTACCTATATACCATGTTTCTTACCACATTAAATATAAAACCTGTACTTGATTTTCAAGTTCCTCTAGCCTCCTCTCCTTCTGCCCCCTAAGAGGCATCATAAATGTTACGTCGGTCTCTTCACTGCCCCAGTAATTTTCACGTCCCGGAATTGGCGACTGCTAGTCCTCCAACAGAGAATGATTCCGAACCTCCTCCTCACCTACCTGATCCCCACATTCTAAATAAGTTTCTCAATTACACTTGTGACTTTTCTATTTTCTGGCTTTCAATTACCTGTCTCTAATATATGCCAGTGCATGTGTACAAATCACCTTGGGCTGTTGCTAAATAAGTTTACGATTCAGTGCGTCTGAGGTAAGTTCTGAAATTCTGCTTGTCTGATATGTTCCCTGTTAATGTCAATGCTGCCAGCCCATGGACCCCATTAGTGAAAATCTATGTCAATTCATTCATAGTTAATCATGTCCTCTATGCTTAAGCCTGTGTCTATTTAAAAAAAAAATTGCTAAGTGTGACTTTACTCCAGATATTTTAAATGCTTTCAGAATAAAGCATTTATACTTTTATACAAAGCATTTATACTTTTAAAAAATTTCCTAACTAAATTAGTAGAAATACTATCCACAATGAAAGATATTTTAAAATTGTGTCCCACAGTTTATAAATATTGGAGTTCTAGCCCTAGTATTTGATCTAAAACTCATACTATTTCCATTTTTTCCAACACCTTCAGAGAGGTAATGGTATCACCCTTCTCTACCCTTAAGGTTTCTTACAGTGCTATGCACATATCACTGCAAAAACTTTTAGGGGATATGTGGAAATTGCCTTCAGAAACTTAAAGGCCCTTAGAGAGCAAATGGGTTCAAAGAATTTTCTAGATCTGGAAGGAAATCATGGAAATGGGAGGTCTATCTTTAATAAAAGCTTTCAGAAAATGGAGCAGGCCTCCTTGAAAAGTAACAGGCGCCCTATTACAGGAGTCATTTAAACAACTGATCTGGACAGTGAAGAGTCTAGAGGAAGGAACGACCTCTAAAATTCTTTCCAACTGGAAGACCCATTGACAAGGTTAATTTTTTTTAAGATTTTATTTATTTATTTGACAGACAGAAATCACAAGTAGACAGAGAGGCAGGCAGAGAGAGAGAGGAGGAAGCAGGTTCCCCGCTGAGCAGAGAGCCTGATGTGGGGCATGATCCCAGGACCCTGAGATCATGACCTGAGCTGAAGGCAGAGGCTTTAACCCACTGAGCCACCTAGGCACCCCGACAAGGGTAATTTTAATATTTCTCCAACACCGTAAGAATTGACTCAATGGTGCTCAATAAGAGGGTGACACATGGGTGGTGAGTGAACACAAGAGCTGAACAGTCTTTTTCTTGGTGTCCACTTCCACAGCTCATTTATCCTAGTATTTGTGGTTCCCCCTTCCCACTTACTCAGACAGAAAACTGTGCAGGTGAATCCAGCAGAGAAAAACTTGCACATTGCACAGACAGGCGTGAACTAATATTGAACAACTTAGTTATATTTCTAACCCTTCAAGGGACTGTATCTTCTATACAGTATTCATAATGAGATGCCTTTAAGGAAATACAAAGTAAAAAAATGATCTAATTGGAGAACTGTGAGACATAGATAAGTTGAAATGAAGAAAAATACCAGGAAGCCTTGAAAGCATTTTGTGACATGAAGCAACTTAATTCATCCCAAATGTTATGCTACAGCAAGTTATATGATTCTGCCAGATGCTTCTCTTTAGAAGAATTTTATTATACCAGAGAGAGCAATTTCTTTTAATGAGAATATTTTTGAATAATATTTGTTCTTGAAACCACTGCTTTCTTTGTTTCATATCTAATGAGAATAATTTCCTTTGATTCATAGGCATTTTTATACTTCTGCTGGTTCAATCAAAATACCAATTAACTACATGCATAATATGAGAATGAAGAGAGGACCGTACAGCTCAGTTTCAGAAAATGTGCATCAGTCGCAGAAAGCGTGATTGGTGTCTTAAAGGATCCACAGGTGAAGGATGATGAGCAAAGCTTGTGGTTAATGGACTGGTTTAGTATCACCTCTGGATAACTCGGTAATGTAAAGCTGAAACAGTGAAAAATTGACAAACACCAAAGAGGTTTGTCTTGGTCACCATAAAATCTAAGCAAAATATAGATACTAGTCTCAATGTAGAACACAGAATGTGAGGTCCCAATTTTTGCAAAAACTTGCATGAAATGTTTAGTGATGCCAGTCATGTATATATAAAACATGTGAATCTGTTCAGAGAAAAGGTATAAATTAGAAAAAAATCATCACTTAGAATTTGGAGAAGGAAAACTGGACAATAATTTTACCTCTGAGACTGGCAAGTAAACCAAACAGAACTTGAAACAGAAAAATAAAGCATTTTAAATACATAGTCATGGAGGTGATATGTGTAGCATGAAACACAAGGGAAAATCCAATGCTACAGGATAAACACTTTCACAGTACTGTTGCAGATGTGAGAATGCTTAGCCATGGGTTCAAGGAGAACTCAACAAGTTGAAAAATGAGGTAATTATTAACTCCAGATAAAATAAAAAGTTGTATAAGAAAGAAAATATAATTACAGTACAATACTACGGTTAGTGCTAAATAATTTTTAGAGTCACAATAAATAAATATATGGATTTAACGAAAGAATAACAAACAGAATGACATAAGCAGAGATACTTTACAGAGGTCAATGGCATGATTTTATAGGAAGCTTCTGAGGAATTTCCCTCTGGCTGAAACAGGAGCTGAGCAATCAGCATGTGATTACAGACATCTGATCTTTCCTAGTATGATTAACCTGGCTGAGGTGTGCTACAATGTCTTAAAATGTCACCAAATTTATAAAAAGCCATAGTCATACTACATTGCAGAACACTGTTTTAGAAGGTGTGATATTAGTGCATTAAGTCATCTCCCATCATAAAACATGAGATTCTTTACAAAAAATAAAATATACTTTTCATCAAACTGTACAATCAGTTCCTAATTCATAGTAAGTGTACACAAATCTATCTGGAATCTGTTAACACTGTTATTGCAGCAGCAAGATCCTGGTGTCAACAAATTTAGTGATTCTATATTATTTAAAACAAAATAAAATCAGTTTCAAAATCAGGAGAAAGAAAAAATGCTAAAAATAGGAGCATAATATTCACATTTATGTGTAGAGAAAAATATACATATATTCATAATATAGATGAACATACATTGGTACATGCATAGAAAGATAATAATGTCAGCTAATGCTTGGCCTGAAAGCCTTCCATCTGCAGGTAAAAACTGAACCAATGAGAAATGAACCTGGCAGAATTTTAGGAATCTTACGTTTCCCCCAAATACGGGTCTTTAAAATCATTTGTTGTCCTAAACCAAAGGTTCAGTAAACCAAGCTGAGCTACGCTAGGGAGAGTAAGTCCTAAGTTTTCAATTGCTTGCCTACAAATTCAGGTCTTTGACATCTGGAAGATCCTGTTTGGGAGCTATGCCCTCTAAGACATCTTAGACATGGCACATCTTACAACAATAGCCCCATCTTGCAGGTGAGCCCTATCTAGTTCTAGTTTTCTCTCAGTCTGGTTTACCCATCTTTCTCTTTGTGTTGCTAAAGTTCCAGCATGCTTACAACCATAGCTAAGCTGTGGAGGGTGAGGGGAATTTAAAGACTGGAACTAGCTACAGTAATGATGTCACAAATGATATGTTTTGGAGACAGAGAGTCCTGGCAAGAGTAATCAAACGGGAAAATGGCACTGCAATAGTGGGATGATGATATGGTAATAATGAACATAGTGAGATGCTAGGTCAGAGACTAGGAGAGACATAACATAAAACCTGATGAAAATCCCCAGGATGACTACAGTAGACATGGAGGAAAATAAGACTAAAAGTAAAAAGAAGGAGGAGGAGGAGGAGGAGGAAATAGAACAAGGCACAAGACTTGATAATCCAATTCTCAATTCTCTGCAGGGTTTGAAAGAGAATTGCTACTTCGATATATACATTTTAAAATTCTTCTCACACTCATAATTTTGCAGTCACCTGCTGCTCCAATTTTATCCAACCCTCAATCATAGCTACTGTGACAGTTCTCTTGTATTATTATTCAAGGGGTGCCTGGGTGGGTCAGTCGTTAAGCGTCTGCCTTCCACTCAGGTCATGATCCCAGGGTCCTGGGATCAAGCCCTGCATTGGACTTCCTGCTCAGCAGGAAGCCTGCTTCTCCCTCTCCCACTCTCCTTGCTTGTGTTCCCTCTCTCTGGGTTAAATAAATAAATAAATCTTTTTTAAAAAATTATTCAACATTTACACATTATTATTTTCTTCAATTCTCTTTTCCATTTCTCTGTACAACTCATTTCTGTAAGGCTTTGACCTCCACTATTCCACCAAAGTTGACTCCTGAAGGTGTGAGTAGTGATCTCCATCTGGTTGCCAAATCCAGTGGTGAATTTCAGTCCCCATCACAGGTGCCATGGTGCAGCATTTGACAGCTGTGTCGTCCCCCTTCCTGGATACGTTTTCTTTACTTGATTTTCCAGTACACTGTAGTTTCTTGGGTTTTCCTCCTGCCTCCCTGGCCATTCTTTCCCAGGTTCCCTTGTTGCTTCCCCTCTCCCACCCCTCCTAACTTTACAAGGCCTGGGCCCCTGTCCTCTTCTCTCTAGCTACACTCACTTTTGGGTGATGTCATCCAGTCTCTTGGCTTGAAATACTGTATGTGAGCCAAGGACTCCCAACTACATATCTCTAGTCTAGACGTCTTTCCTGAACTCCAGACATGTCTAGACCATGCTCAAAACAACAGCATGGTCAAATTTCTAAAACATAAGACTGTTTGAATTTATTGCTAACCAACCTTGGCTCCCCACTTCAAAGAAAAAACAAGGCTCATAAAAAGTCCACAAGGACCTGTATGATCCGACCCCCATTACTTTCCTTACTTCCTCTTTCCTTAGTCTCCCCATCTTTCATTCTACATGATACACTAACCTCCTTCCCATTCTTTAAACACATCAAGTGCATTCTTCATGAGAGGCTTTCTCTTGGCTATTTCCTCTACTAGAAATTTTCTCCCCCAGGCGTCCTCACGGCCAACTTCCTCTTTCAGAGCTGAACAAATGTCACCTTCTCAATGAGGTTTTCTCCAGTAGTTCTATTTAAAATAATCCACCCTGCAATCTATAGCCCTCCATAAGTGCTCTTTTTCCATAGCATGTACCACAAAATGTATTGTAAGAATGACTGACTTATCAGGGCACTGCAATTAAGCAGAAATGTCCAAAAGTGATTGTAGGAGTTCTATAACAAAGGGTTGGAGAATTCCTTGATCTTAACCGGAGGGCTTCTGAACTCAGGTTCCACAGGCCCATTGGATTCCTCCCCTAGAATGAGTACCTGGGGCTCCCGGGTGTGCAGTTGGTTAGACTCTGACTCTTGGTATCTGCTGGGGATGTGGTCTTTGGGTCGTGAGATCAAACTCTGCATCAGGCTCCATGCTCAGCATGGAGTCTACTTGGGGTTCTCTCCCGTTCTCCCTCTGTCCTCTCCCCCACCCTAAATAAATAAATAAATCTCAAAAAAAAAAAAAAAAAAGCCTGAAACTTTCTAAGTTTTCATGGACTGGGGAGCTGGATTTCCTAGAGAATAACTCTAAACTACTACCCAGATATGGGTACTCAAGTGGTCCCTCCAATAGCAAACAGTTGTTGACATGTTCTCACAGTAAGCAGAGAAAAAAAAACAGAGGGTGACACCCATTCCTCAGAATATAGACCTGTTTCACATCCAGCAGTAGTCCCTACTGGATTATGGAAGAAGTAAGGGTATCTTCTGGAAGAAGCTTATAGGGTATCTCAACAAAGCATATTCTTCATCCCATACTATGCGATGATGCATAATTTGCCCTTACTTCCCACACAAGAATTTCCCTCTTTTTCTCATTGGAATGTAAGCTTCCCAATGGCTGGTAACTCTGTCTGTTGAATTCTAAGTGACAGAACAGTACTTAGTAACTAGTAGATACTCAATAAATATTTGTCAAAAGAATCAAGGATAACTCAAGGTGCTTTTGCCTACTGAACAAAATGTCATTAATGGTGTCATTAAATAGAGTGTAGAAGAGAAGAAGATGTAAAGAATAATGACTTAATTCTTCCTTTGTTTTTGTATTAGAAATGGTGCCTTCTAAGAAATATTGAAACTCCCTGTGCCTCCGAGAAAAAAACACTTGAAGTTCTTGAGCTACATTTCTCAGTGACCAGACTGACAAAAGACTATATCCTTCTTATCTGTAGTAGTTAGCTAGTGCTGCATAACAAAACACTCCATAATTTAGTGCCTGACACAACAAACATTTATTATTGCAAAGTACTTTTTGGTCAAGAATCAAACAGCAGCTTAGCCAGGTTATCTCAGGTGAGACTGTCCCTTCAGCTACAATCAAGGCATCTATCAGGACTGCAGTCATCTCACAGCTCCACTGCATGAAGATCTGCCTCCAAGGTCAGTCACATAGGTAATGGTAGGCCTCTGAAAACCTGCTTCCGGGCTCACTTATGTGGGCCTCTCCACAGGACTGCTTCCCAAGAGGCTGGGTGTACAAATGGGCAATGATCAGACCATCTATAAAAACACAACTCTGAAAGACATCCAGCAGCAACCAGTCCAGAAAGCCAAATTGTTAACTTCTGCAGCAATCTGCCCAGGAGGTAGCAACTGGCCACAAAGGGCCAAAACTGTCAGCTTCCCTGTTTTGCCCCCTGCTTCCAACTTAAACCAACTATAGAAAGCCAAATATGCTCCCCTAACCAAAAGGATGCCCTACTTCTAGGTAGTCTACCTTCAGCTCCCCCATACCAATAGCCTCCAACAAGTATGTATCTGAAGTCTTCCCTTTTTTATCTTGCCAAGCCTTCCCACACCTCTGCCAACCTTTGTGTCTCTGCCAGCCTTAAGTAACAGTGACAGACTCTCTTGCCATAGCCAGTTCTAAACAAATAACCTTTGCTTGTTCTCACTGGGTGCTCTTTACCTGTTGCCACACTCACAACATGGCAGCTGGCTTTCCAAAGAGGGAATGATGTGAGAGACAACAAGAGAGAGAACCTAAGATCAAAGCCACATTCTTTTCATAACCAAATCTCTAAAGTGATATCCCATCTTTTCTGCCATATTCTTTCTATTAGAATTGAGTCAATAGGTCCAGCCTACACTCAAGTAGAGGGCATCACACAAGGGTGTGAATCCAGGGGCCAGGAATCACTGGCGGCCATATTAGAGGCTGCCTACATGTAGTCTCACTTAACTCTTTGACAAACATTTCTTAGCTGCTGGCTGAAAGTTTATTTTGGATCTCAAGTATGAATTTCTACTGAGATTCCTTGAACCAGACTATGCTTAGACTTGTTCTACATTCATACATATCTTAATATAACGCTATTTAAGTGAATGGTACATGTTAGAAAGAGCATAACTGAATGAATATTCTTGAAAATATGCAAAGGCACATTTGGGTCTTTGGCTTGGTGATATCTAAACAGAGCTCTGTTGTGTGACCATAAACCAACCATCTGCCTGACATTAGTGTTCCCAGACTGCCACTGCCCCAGCTATTTGAGCAAACAATGCTAGATGCAAGAGCTTAATTTATTATTCACTGGCATCCAGACTATTAAAAATATTGACTCTGACTGCCAATGGCACAGGTTATCCCCTCACAATTGTACCGAAGTCTCTCTTAAGCTCCCTATTGGCTTGTACCTGTCATTTCACTCGTGCCTTTTTTTCACCTCCTGATTTTTATTTACATTTGTATTTTTTCAGTCATTGTGCTGACGTCACAGCTTTAGAAACCCCTAGGTATAAAATATTGGCCATTAAAAACTTATCATTTAATTTTTGTGGTGGATTGAGTCATCCATTCATTCATTCTTATTCATTTATTTATTTTTATTCAATAGATGCTATAGAGTATACAATCCTGAGCTACAAGTATAGCTTATGGCATAAAATCAAATAAACACATCACAAAACAACCACCGCCACAACTGTGGTACCCGGTATAAAGGAAAAGCGTACAATGACATACTAATGTTCATGAAAAAAGTATTCTGAAAACCAGAGAGGAAACTATTCTTCAGTCATTGTCATGGGCTGAGACCTAAAGACCAGAGTGAAAGTTAAGGGGGAATGGCAGCTGTGAAGCCTCCAGATAGGAAGCAACTTTACGCATTAGGGGAGCTAAGAGAATGCCAGGGACGAGCTCATCATACACAGGAGGAGCCCATAGAGCAAGATGAGCCCAGAGATTCATCAGGCCAAGGACAGACCCCACAGAGCTTAGGCTGCTTAGCTGACAATGACAAAGATACTTAAAAGTATTTACATTAGTCAGAAACATTAATTAAACATGGGAGCTCATTAAACATTACTCAGATATAATAATTAAACATAATCAGATACTATAATTAAACATAAGCTGAGTATAGCAATTCAAATAGTATTACATCAGAAAGGTCAATTTAGGTGGAAAATTGGCTCAAAATTTTCAACTATGGAATCAATTATCTGAATTAGTTGTCCTTACTAATTAAATCTTGGGAACCAACAGATTCATGAATAGACTGGGCTTCTTCCCCACCCCCCAAGAAGGTGTTCCCAAAGTATAAAACATTTGAAAGCAAGAAATGTGCTCTAGAAAAAGTAATCACACCAATATTAGGTTTCTATTTACTATTAGAATTCAACTGAAAATGGGGGGCGCCTGGGTGGCTCAGTGGGTTAAAGCCTCTGCCTTCAGCTCAGGTCATGCTCCCAGGGTCCTGGGATCAAGCCCCGCGTCGGGCTCTCTGCTCAGCGGGGAGCCTGCTTCCCTTCCTCTCTCTCTGCCTGCTTCTCTGCCTACTTGTGATCTCTGTCAAATAAATAAATAAAATCTTAAAAAAAAAAAAAAAAGAATTCAACTGAAAATGGTCATTATTGCATAATGCATGATGTCCACTCTTCAGGAAGAATTTAAGTCAAGTGTGAGGTGGCACCACCTTGTTTTAACTAATGACTGAAACAAGCACTGCTTTCACATCAGATCTTTTCCCACCTCTCTCAGCTTACTTTCTCTGGTCCAGCCCATCATCAACTTAAGGGTATTAGCGACCTCTTAAACTACTTTTTTAAAAAGATTTTATTTATTTAATTTAGAGAGACAGAAATAGAGGAGGAGGAGCAGACTCCACGCTGAGCACAGAGTCCCTTGTGAGGCCTGATTCCACGGCCCTGAGATCCTGACCTGAGCCAAAATCAAGACTCAGAAATTCAACTGACTGAACCAGCCAGGCGCCCTGAACATTTAAACTTCTGAAATATTCTATAACAAGAGACAGTTCTTGAAGACAATATGCATCACATCCCATGTTGTTTCTTAAGACATGAAAACATTGTGCACTCCTGAATTCCATAAAGAATTTATGAAAATATCTGGAGAAGGTATAGTCCACCTTATTATTCTTTTTTATACAGACTGTATAAATACATATGTAGATAATGTTCAAAAGTAACCATTTTGTCTGCACACACACATCATGGAATCTCTCTATATCGTTTATACATAATCTGTGCCGTGTGATTTTCGGCTGCAACCAATTTTTCAAGTTTATCCTATCACCCGCCACCTTAAATTTTGATAAGCCATGGAACTTAAGCAGAATGATCACCATGTTTGAAGATGCTTCAAATTTAAAATGTCTTAACCTGAGTTTAACATCTCCTTTCTCCACCAAAGTGCCCGAGCCTGCTCCTAATTCCCCAGTGTCAGGTTTCTCAACCTCAGTGCTACGAGTGGGATAGGCTTTGTTATTAGGGCTGTTGTGTGCCTGGTAGGGTACTGAGCAGCAGCCTTGGCCTCTAGCCAACAGAAGCCAACAGAATTCCCACTCCAGTCCATGTTATGACAATCAAAAATATCTCTAGACAACAACACAAAATACCTCCAGGCATTGCCAAATGTCTGCTGGGAAGCAAAATCCTCCCCAAGTTGGGATCCATAGGGTTAACCCTTTTCTTTCAGGTTCATCGCACCAGCATTCACCCGGTTTCCCAAAAAGTTTTGAATATCAACATCCTGGACTCCCCCTGCCCTTCCTGCGCTCTTCTGTCTCCTGCAGAGGAGATGACCCTTCAGCCTAGCTATGCTCCTAAGGCAAGCCTTTACTGTCCTTTGTCAATTATATCAGCCAACTAGCTTGTCTCCCTACTTCTGATCTCACCTCTTTAATTTACCTTCTTTCTCCTGCCAGTGCAGCCTTTCAAAAATACAAATCTAAAACCAAAACAACTTTGCTTAAAATATTCAGTGGCTTCCCAACATTCATGGTATAGAGTATAGGAGCATTATATATAAGATATTATATATATATATTTCTATTATTTCTATAATACATATATATTTATATATATTTTATATGTCCTTATAAAATATATAAAATATGTAATATATACAGACACATATATTTGGTATCTATATATATATATATACACATAATGTGTTTATATACACATGCACACATATATGTGCACAATATGTGTATATACATCCATACAAATTCATTTATTCTTCACTCTAACCTTGTGAGACATCTGATACTTTTGTCCCCACTTTCTAGTGGAGAACTTCCAGATGCAGAGACGAAACCCCTTTTCCGTGCCTTACATTCTGTAAGCAACAGAGCCTGGATTTGTTCTCAGGTCTCCACTACCAACCTTGAGTTCTTTCTTGCTACACTGTGTCTGCCAGCCTCCGGATTTCGATTCGTATCGCCAGTAACTAGCACTCTTCCTAGAATGTTACGGGTCCTCCATAGCATTTGTTGAATAAATAAGCACATTAAATAGGTATGGCAGGAAAGACACAGACGGTGATTACAGACGGTGATTTTTGGAGATGATCCAAAAATGAGTAATTATAAAGAAGGGAGAGTTTCAACTGGCTTTGGACCAAGCCCGGATCAGTTATAGGTGGGAGAGTCATGGATTTTTTAACAGAGGTTTTGGAATCTCATGAAGGTCTTTACCAAACAACTAATATGATTTTATAATACAAAGTTTCTCTGATAAATAAATACATACATACATTTGTGTTGTTTTTAAATATTTTTGCAAGACCTCATATTTATCCATCTTTATAATAACGTATTTGAATAAAATCTCATTCCTATCCAACACATAGTTCTCCTAGTATATTTTATGACAGTAAAGCAAAAATTGGGCTATGGTATTTTATTATAGCCCCACCCTATACTCAGTAATCTTTGTTTCCATCCCATGACTGATTATATCCTTCAATAATATTTTTGGTGAATTGTTATTTGCCATTTAACGTTAGGTGATACTCACTCATGATGCCAATAGGGGTATTAAAAAAAAAATCGCATGAACATCTACAGAGAGCACACACAACTAAGACAGTAAGACATTTAAATTCAGCCATCAGTTTAAGTGTCTTAATTACTGCCCATTGCCCCTACTGCCACTCTTTCTGGAAAAAGAATACAAAGACTGTATTACCTTTCAAACTGGTTAGTAAGTATAGTGAGAAGAAAAAAGCACAGGGAATTTTGAAGGGGCAGAAAAATGCATGGGGGCTGACTCTTCGGCATGCATTTCTCAACTGACATAACGATCTCGAAAAGGATTTTCAGGTATGCAGAGATCGCCTCGGCTATGATCTGTATTTATTAGGGGAACTAGTAAATAATATGCTGCGTGCTGTGCAGTAAGAGACTTCATAATTTCTTTCACCTCAAAAATAGAGATTCCTCTGGGAGTTGAATGCCAGACAATATCCTCTCTTGATACATAGCGGTTTTCACAATCAGGCAATTAACTCCATATATTTTTAAAATTTTATCTTTAGCTGACAGGCATTTTAAAAAGGTTTTTCTCTAAAGTCAAACATATTGGAATATTTATTTATTGTTGCTCTGGGACTCATATTTAATGATATTCTCATCAATATTTTGTATTCTATTTAGTGATAAAGAAGAAAACCAATAAATATTTTGTACTCTACTTGGCAAAGTACACATTGGGAAATCTGCCTGCTACAAAATATTTATTGTTTTTTCGTGTTTTTCAAGACTTCGAATGTCCTTCAGGATCTGTACCTTTTATTATACAGCTGTCTAACTCGTTTTTGTTATAAAATGGATACATTAAATGGAAAACACCTTCCAAATGTATATTAGTGACATTATACATACAGTTTCACTGATCATGACTTATATATGGTTCTATATGTTTCCAGAAGGTTCTAAATTGAAGGATCAAAATTGTTTATAAATTTTAGAATGTGCTTATGTATGTTTATCTAAGAATTGGTTGAGGAAATATCAGTTACTATATAAGCTATCTTGTTTTAAATTCTCAGAATCTTTTTTCAAGCTAATTTTATGGTGATTGTAAAGTGAAAAAGAGAATGACTACAGGCTTCAATATCATGCAGACTGAAATTATTTAACTCTCCTATCACACTCTCATCTGCACCTGATACATGGAGAAAGCCATTCATTCAGTCTGTGAGTCTCTGAATAAGTACATATTAAGCACCCTGAAGCAAAGAAAATTCAACAAGACATATTTAGTGCCATCAACTGGATTTCAGCTCTACAATAGGGGAGAACAGTGTAAAGAAATCATTGCAATGCTGTGCATCAGACGCAATGATAGGCCTAGAAGCACTGCTTTGAGATCATTATAAAAGAAGCAGGTGATTCTCTCTGTATAAGTATTTAGGAGGAGAAGCAAAGTCAAAACACAGGCTGAGCTGCTGCTGGGTGTAAGCCTTAATATTGAGATAAAAGCATACAATAAAAAACAAAGAATAGAGAAAATAGAAATTAACCTGAAACTTTAAAGGGCCAGGAAATTGTGCAAAGTTCAATATGTGAAATATAATTTTCACCAATATTTTGTTTCCATCTTTCATGATATAAAAATTAGAAAAATAGAAACAGATAGGGAAAAATATTAAAATACTCATAGTTTAACCAGAGATACATTGTTGATCTAAAGTAGATCCTTCCTGATATATATATTTCAATAGCTCATATTATATAAATATATGCTGCCCAGTGATTGAGTTTCATGGGTAATAGATTGTTTACTTAACCAATCCTTTATTTAAGAATATTTGTAAATTTTCCTATCTTTTTATACTTGCACAAAATCATTTTAATGAGCATCTATCCATACAAGCATCTTTAAGCACATTGCCTATGTTCTTCAAGGTAGAATTTCTGGTTCAAAGTGCATGGAAATTTAAAAAATTATAGATTATATTGTTATATATTATATATTACTACATATTATATATTATATAATATTATATATTATATAATATTACATATTATATAATATATAATATTATATAATATATAATATATAATATTATATATTGTGTTGTCCTACAGAATGGTAATGGTGATTCTCACTCTATATGCCAGGAATCTCCCAAGATTCAGTTTAAAATGTGGATCTTCCCAACTCAAATTCTTAGGGTGCCCCTAAAATCTCATCAAGCTGGTAATGCCTTCTTAAGACATATTCAGAAAGAGATCCACTCAACATACAAAGAGAACCGTGGTTAAGACAGGGGAGGGAGGATGGGTGGAAGAGAGGAATAACAAAGGAACACAGGAAAACTTTTGGGTTTGGGTATTATTTGAATGGACATATATGTTCAGTACTTAGATGTAGATGATGGTTTCACCTGTTTATTCATATGTCAAAACAAATCAAATCATACATTTAAAATATGTGGTTTATTATAAATCAATGATACCATTAAAGCTCTTTAAAAAGTAACATCTGATACAAGATGTAATTTAATTAGTTGTGAACCGTCTATGATGTCTTAACTTAGGAACCTGATGAGATTTTTTATAAAAATAATGGGAGAAGAAGGGAAAAGGGGAAAGAAGCAAACCGTTTTCAACTTATCTTGTCCTGGACAAGAATCTTTGATTAACAGGAACAGCACTGTGCAGAAACATCCTTTGAGTTGACCAGCAAGCTAGCACAGATTGCTGGACATATGATTGACAGAGGTGCTTCTCTGCTGAATGGTGTAGGAATAATCCCAGGACACTAATAGATACGGGAGGCCAGACCTCCTACATCAGAATCCCTGGTATAGGAGCAAGGAATCTGTTGTCTTTCTCATTCCCAAGTTCTCAAATAAAACTCTGGGAACTAAAATATCAAGTAACATCCAAATCACTTTACTTTAATTCACTCCAACAAGCAAACTTCTCCATGACTTCATCTCCTGAGCAGACAACTTCCTACCAGTCACCAGAAGAGTGTGCCAAATAAAAAAACATATTTAGAATTCCATAATTAACATAATACATTTATTTTATAAATCAGTTTCTTTTAAACCTGACACCCAACTGATTGATTCTGGGGAAACTAATAAAGTTGTGTGCTTAAACATGCAAATTAAAAAAATCGAATCCTAGACAGGCAGTGAAACACCCAAATTTAATCATCCTCTGAGACTCTGGCTGGCACCATCTGAATTACAATAATATTTACATAGACAAATTTTTTAAGTTGATAATTTAAAATATATGAATGGTTTCATAAGCTGACATGCCCAGATACAGGTAGTTAAACTCAGGATATTAGTGGAGATTTCAGAGATACAGTAGGGAAAGGTAATGTTGATAAACCAAAGTGAATTTCAGGATTCTGTATTATGACAAAAAAATCTATTAGATATGTTTTCGTTCAGAATGTGAGAAGACTATATGCACCATTTAATGAGGAAAAAGGGTGTCCATAATATGAGAACCTGAATCACTCTGACCATTTCTGCAGAAGTTTGAAAGCCACATGCCTTTTTGGGAGGTATTTATATTTACCCGGTGGTATGCTAAAATTCCGAACAGTTGGATAAAATTCTTTATAACCTTTATATATTAAGGCAGTCAGCAAACTAATAATGCACTCTCATAAAACTCTTGCCAATGTAAATCCCTACTGAGAACTCAGCCTGACATTTGGATTACTTGAATTTATATCAATGACTTACTGAATATTCAGCAATGTTAGAAATACATTCAATATTAATAATGACTTTGAAGAGAAAGTCTTGGCTGAAAACTGGATAGGTTTTGAAATGAAAACTTAAATGAGGGGCACTGGGTGGCTCGATTGGTTGAATGTCTGACTCTTAATTTAAGCTCAGGTCATGATCTTGGGATCGTAAGATCCAGCCCTGCATCAGGCTCCAGGCTCAGCACAGAGTCTGCTTAAGATTCTTTCTCTCCCTGTGCCTCTCCCCACTACCCCCCACGCCCTCTCTGAGATAAATAAATCTCAAAAAACAAAACAAAAAAACTTAAATGAAAGATATCTTTCTACTTAATCATGAAATTTTATAATTTCACTGAAACTAATAATATTTTTCCCAATGTAGGACAAATGACTTTCAGACTTCTATATTAAATGCTTGTGAGAATTTTGTGCCACGAGCATTCATAGTTCTTTTTCTATTTACTTTCTCTGGAGTCTAATATGGAGTAGTCAGAGATAATTAGTACCAAATATCTGTCTTTACTTTCAGGTTAAGAAAAAAATGGTTTTTTTGGTATTAATTGAGTGCATGTTGAAAACCAAGTACCTTCATTATATTTGACAGGCTCCCTGAAGGTTTATTTTTCTTTCAAAGTTTTTTTACCTTGTCTTGCATTGTTTTGTTTCCTTTATTTTGTTTTGTTTTCCTACATAAAAAATGAAAATAGTAAAGCAAGTTTAATGGAAAGATGTTTATGGTATATAGTCAAGAGAAAAGAGTATGTTTTAAAAGAGTATATTTAGTGAAGAAAAAGTCAATTTCTAATTGTTACACACTGCATGATTGCACTTAACATTCTTAAATGGATAGGACTGTAAAGATGGGGAACAGATTACTGGGTAGGGACTGGAACTCAGGGCGAGGGATGGGCGAGCTACAAGGGGTAGCAACGGGCGTTCCTTTGGGGTGATGGAACAGTTCTACCTTGATTGCTGTGATGGTTATGCCAACCTAAACATGTGGTCAAACTGCACAGAAACACACACACACGTGCACACATGTGCACATGCACAAGTGGGTATGAAAATTTACAAAAGCTGAATATGGTCTATAGCTCAGTTAACAGTATTATTCCAAAGCCAATTTTCTAGTTTTGCCATTGCACTATAGTATGTGGGATGTCACCTTTGGAAGAAGCTGGGCATAGGGTTGAAGAGAACCTACATACTATTTTTGCAACCTCTCATGAGTTTATAATTATTTCAAAATAAAGAGTTTCTTTATAAAAGCTATGTATGAATTTTAGAAAACTGGCTATAGTAACCAACAGCAGTAAAATTAACTTTTTGGTGATTTGTTACTGCCTGGAAAAACTCCACCAAATGCACATGATATGTTTGGGATAATTCTGAAAAAAGAAAAAAAAATCCATGTGGAATACACTAAAATTCCTTTGAGAAAGCACTGGGGCCGGGGTGGGGCACACCAGGGGGCTCCACAGCCTTGCTTCAAGCTGCCACAACTCAGGTAAACAGAAGGTCTCTGGAGCCGCTGATATACACAGATGTGATCTGTATGACATGCTGTGGACAGAGCAACTCATCGTGGCTCCAAGCATAAGGCTTGACGACAATCACAGGGCAGTTTGCAGTGTAATCCAGAGTGAATAGCACTAAGGGTTGGTCAGTGAGGGTTGGTCAATGTTAGGGTAGTTCATGATCTCTTAGTAATACCAGGAAGGGGCAACCAGTAGTATAATAATAACAGCAAGTGGCTCACCACTTCCTACGGGCTCGACCCTGCTGCAGGTGAGCTCATTGTACGTTCACCAGGAGCTGTGCGGAACCACACGGGGCCAGTCTCAGCTACATAAGGTGGTGTGTCCAATGAGAGATAGTAGAGAGACATCACTCAAGGAAAGACAGAGATGTCACTCCACAGACCCAAGAGACCACTGCAGAGATACTGTGAGTCAAGTTCCAAGATGTTGGCAGTGATTTTTTTTTCTCTGTCTTACAGTCCTTATGCAGTGCCTGACACAGCCTAGATTTAAGTAAATGTACAGAAAAATGAATGGTGGTGATATATCTGACTCTGGGTGTGTGTGTATATGTGTGTGTGTGTGTGAATGAGCAAGTGTGTGTATATGTTTTATAGTAAGAAATCTGGATGGCACAAAGCACAAAGTTAACAGTATTTCTGGATATAAGAATGATAGAGAATTTAATTATGCTTTTTTCTGTTATCTTGTCTGTATTTTCTACTTTTCATAATCAACATTCTGTACTTTTAAATTAAAATAACTAAAATGATCTGAACCTTGAGGCCTTCTCAATCACTACCTGTATCCAGAAAAACCAATTATATGTATCAGGTAATAGATCTGACTTTACCAATGTTTAATATATAACAGAACTGCTATTTTACATTTTACTTTGACTTTTTTATCGTACTTAACTTGCTTCATTACAAAAACAAAAAACTATCTCAATGCAATTGAAGACAGTACTATTTTGCTTTTAGTGGGAAGAAAAATAGTGCTACTAATGTAATAAATCTTTATGTCCAACACATAGCCCCAGGGTCTAGGATCGTACCTGACATAAAATCAATTTGCAATAAATGCTGGATAAATGAATGAAAAGGCTAAAAGGAAGCATCCTAGAATTGAAATAGCACTATGTACACTAAGGAATTTTTCCATCCTAGTATATAATCTTACCAAAAAGTTCAAATAGAAGAGAATCACCACTAAGTGAACAAAAATATAAGGAAAGCTTCATAGAGAAGTTTCCTTGAGCTGGAAGGGTTCCAGCAATGGGTGAGCACCTTTCAGATTTGACAATGACACTGTGGTCAGAGAACAAATGACAGGCCCCCATTAATGGCCTCATGTTTGTTTGAGTATATGCCTCTTTGGGACATGGTTGTGCTGTCACTGAAACAGTGTGTTGGTATGACCATTAGTTTTACATGTCAACTCGAATGGGTCAAGGAGCGCCTGGATATCTGGTTAGACATTATTTCTAGGTGTGTCTATTTGGGTGTTTCTGAAAGTGGTCAGCATTTAAATCAGTGGACTGGGTAAAAATATGTCTCTCCCCAGTGTGGGTGGGCTTCATCCCATCTGCTGAGGGCCTGAACAGAACAAAATGGCGGAGGAAGAGAGACTGTTCTTTCTCCCTGTTTGCTGAACTGGAACATCAGTCTTCTGACTTTCAACTAGAAGTTCTACTATCAACCTTCACCATTTCAGACCTTTGGACTGGGACTAGAACTATATCACCAGCTCTTCTGGGTCTCTAATTTACAGTCCCAAATCCAGATTCTGGGACTCAGTCTCCAAAATCACATGAACCAATTCCCCATTATAGACACATATCCTACTGGTTCTGTTTTGCTGGCTGAACTCTTAACTTATCCAGTCAGGCAGGGTCCTCTAAAATACAAATGCCAATACAGGATTACTTGTAAGGATCTTACCAGGGATATACCAGTAAGAAAAAATCAGGAGGGAATCAGGAAGTGCTGGGAGAGCTTTCAGACCGTGATGCAAGTCAGCCCCACAGTGAAGGAGAGAATGTCATGGAGAAGTGTTGTCATCTAAGGAAGATTCATTAAGGCTGTCATGGCAGCCAGGAGCCAAAGTCAAGAGCCACAGGAGTCCCTCCGGCATCTCCTAGAAACAAGCCTGACTTAGTCTCCCTGCCACAGGCACTCATGGCTGTCCGGGAGCAGCCCACGCAGGCGTAGCCTCAGTAGGAAGGGAGTAAGAGACGTCCCAGCTCAGCGTCTGGGCCCTCCCCCATCAGGTGAGCCCCCTGCAGCTGGAGATCTAGAAGGCCGACTCCCATGCAGACCTGAAGGTTTCTATCAAACAATACCTTCAGAGATAATCTTACTTTAATGACATGGAACATAAAAAATTTTTTAAAAGATTTTATTTATTTGACAGACAGAGATCACAAGTAGGCAGAGAGGCAGGCAGAAAGGGGGAAGCAGCCTCCCTGCTGAGCAGAGAGCCCGATGTGGGGCTCGATCCCAGGACCCTGGGACCCTGGGACCATGACCTGAGCTGAAAGCAGAAGCTTTAACCCACTGAGCCACCCAGGCACCCCGTGGAACATAAATTTTAACACAAGGTTCAAATGCAGAATATTATACTATCAGTGACATGGTTAACCTATAGGGGCATACTTTCTCCATGAGGTAACAAGCACTTTTCATGGATGATTTATATGGAGGTTTAGATTATATTTATTCTTGATATGTTTCCCAAAAGTATGCCCTGCACAAGAACAGAGTACACATTCACGTGAACGAATGTCAGAGGTAGATTTGAGATACACATACACATACACGCACATGAGTATACACCATAACACATTATATGATGTTGCTTAGTTTGCTACTTCTTTTATAAATATTTTCGTTCATTCCTTTGTTTAATATCCTCTTAACTTTAACAAATGATAATTTTATGGGTAAGTTATGAAAATTTAAAACAAACAGTATTTTTGGAATGTATGATGTGATCGATCACTAGTTTGAATCGCAAATGTCCCTAATTCTTTCCCCTTTGTACACACTCACCTACTCACACTGAGAGAAACATATACGTATTTTTATGAATTCTACACCCTCTTTTAGTCTCATCTCAATTGACTGTTCTCTTCTTTTCCAAACAACTGAGGCATATCGCTTTATAGAGTGGGGGTGGCAGTCTGCCTATGCTATACCATGAGCAGGGATTAAAAGTAGATTCGATGCCTTTTACGATTTTTGTCTCAGGTTTCTTAACAGATTGCTGGGCTAATCCTCTCTACACAATAAATATTTCACTGATGGTGAAAAGTAAACCCATAAAGTCACTTATGAAATGTTAGACTGAGAATTTTAAGTTCTTTATCTGCTTGTGTCCTTGAAAAAATGTAATTTATACTTTGTATTATTTAAATAATGCTTTTAGATAACCATAATCTAAAGGTAGATAACCATATATAAATGTCATTATATTTATTTAGTTTTCTGACAGTAGAAATGACATTGATAGTTGAAATACAGAACGTATCTCGATATAAATGCTACACATAATAACAAATGTAAAAGCACATTTCCCTAAATGTTTAAAAAAAAAAAAAAGTGTTTTCATCCAACCATAAGGAGGACTCCTTTTCTATATCAGGAGTCTTTAAAGTAGTTTTAAATCGGTATTAAAGTAAATCTTTTGACAAAGATCACTAGTTGTATAATTTGGGTAAAGATTCTTTTCTAAGGTACTTTGCTTTAAATATCCTGAGCCATCTTTTTCCCTAGTACAAGATTTCTGGACTATATCTTTGCAAACCCTTTTACCAAAAACACTGCTGAGTTTAGCCACTCCTCTTTCATTATACATAGGTATACAACAACACTTGGAAACCAAAAAATGATCAATAATCTGATTTATTTTTGTTTTCCTTAGATGAAAGAGGTTGATGTAATAGCTACTATTGACATGTTACCAAGTAACTTAGGACAAATGATCACCTGGAGGTCTGGTCTCTATCATTGTTATCCAAAGTGTGGTTCTCAGAAGGACCAGTATCAGTATCAACAGGGCTCTTGTTACAAGTGCAAATTTGTGGGTCTCACACAGATCAACTGAGTCTCCTCTGGGGTACAGCCCACAAGACTGTATTATAACAAGTCCCAAGAGTGACTTTTTGCTAAAATTAGAGAAATCCTGCTCCATCCACATGGGTGTTTCGCAGAGAAACATAAATTTGGATGATTGACTAGACTTCACTTTTCATGTAAAACTTCAGCAATATTACAAAAACTATTGTAGAATAAGGAAATCCTTGATTATCAAGGTTTTACCCCATCTTACACGAGCTTCCAAAATCATTTTTGTCATAAATTCTCATGATGTAGCCATCAACAAGGGCTTGAGGAGTACCACCACCAGGAAGAGTAGCAAGTCTGGGGCTCCTTACTGATGTGCACTGGTAGGGTTAGTCAGAGCGCTGGCTATGTTTAAGCTGCAAGTTCATAGATCAGAGTATAAAATACTCACCAGGAAGAGTGCGATGAAAGTCAAGACCAAACTACTGTGCTCAAGTGGGAAATGCAGAGGTCAAAATCAAAGGGCAAAACTAGAAGCAGGAAAGGTGAAATAAAGCACAAGTTTCAAAGTCAAGGTAAAGAATACTGAGGTCAAAGATGAAGCTCTAGAGAAGGAAAAAAAATAGGATATTGCACTAACATCAGAGGAAAGAAGTTGAGTCCCTCAAGTACCAGTTGAAAGAGCTTTCTCTAGCCTCCTACACAATTTGTCTTGATTCCTTCCGTCTATCCTAGAGCAAGGTCATGTAACAAGTGATAAAGTCAAAAAAAGAAAATAAACTTCCCAAATCCTTCCATTCATCCATCATTCAGTAGATACATGCACAGCTTTATGAGAATGAAACCTGATATTTCATTACATTTAAATCACTTAAATCCACCATCGCCCAGCAAATATGTTTTAAAATGTCTTTCTCACTTTGAGGGAAAAGATGTTATGTTCTTATTCCCTTAATAAACAGTGTATTTTGAATTTTGTCACAATTCATTCTATTGGGGTTTTTTTTGCCATGACCTTTACAAAGACTGTCTTTTTACAACCACAAACATAAAAGCTATTTTAAAGTATATGGTATATTATTCTTTTCTAAGAGAATGCAACAAATCCAGAAGATTTGTTTCTTAATAATAGCTAAAGGTTTTAAAACAAAAGACAAGTTAAAGCAGCAAAAAAAATATAGCTCTGTTATAAAAAATACATAAGTATATAAAGTACATAATAAAATATACATTGAGTAATAGAGAAAAAAACAGGTATTGATTAATAAAGGATGCTAGAGGTAAAAAGCCTATCAAGAAAAACTGAAGCGTAGACCAACAAAAAGTGGAACTAGAAAGGGAAGATTAATAGAGACGTACCAAGTGTCCAGTAGTATGAGGAACTAATATTGTGAAAATTCCAAAGACTGACCAAACATATTACTGCTCTCTAGAGACCTGTTTTTCTAAAGCAGGTCAGAGTGCTGATTTTGGAGATAGGGCACCCACGTTCACAGGCTGACTCTGCCATCCACCATCTATGTGGCCTTGGGCAGACACCTTCAACCCTAAATAACAAGGGCAAAAAATAACACATACTAAGTAGGGCTATTTTAAGTGTTAAATGATTTAATATATGTAAGTGCCCTAGAACAGAGCCTACAGAAATCAGTCGGTATTAGCTAGTATCATAAGGAAGCACTATACCATAGAAATAGAATGTATGCCAAATGCATAATGTCAATGGTTCTAGTAGCCACAACAAAAAAGGAGAAAGAAACAGATGAAATTAATTTTACTGATATGTTTTGTATGGCCCATCTTATGGGTTGGAAATGTATCCCCCCAAAACTCATCATATGTTTAATGACTAAACCTTCAATAGCTTAGAACACGACTTTGTTTGAAAACAGGGTCATTGAAGATATAATTAGTTATGTTAGGATAAAGTTACATGACAGGAGTGAGCCCCTAATCCAAAATGACTGGTGCCTGTATAAGAAGGGGAATTTGGACACAGACATGGAAACAGAAAGAACTCCATGTGAAGATGAAAGCAGAGATGGGACAATACCTCTAAAAAGCAAGGAATGGCAAAGACTGCAAACCACCAGAAGCTAGGGGAGAGACATGGACAAATCCACAGACTCTGAGGAACCAACCCTACAGACACCTTGATCTCAGACGTCCAGCCGTCAGAAAAGTGAGAGAGTATGTTTCTGTTGTTTAAGCTACTCAATTTGTGGTAGTAGGTGGTATTTTGTTAGAAGAGCCCTAGCAAAAGAATACAGCCCAAAAGAATGCAAATATCATAATTTCACTATGTTATCGACATGAAGTATCATAAATGAAATATTTGCATGCTTTTTGTTACACCACGTCTTCAAGATCTGGTGTGTATTTTACACAAGAGCACATCTCAATTTCTACTGGTCACATTTCAAGTGGTCAGTCACAATTTATGACCAGTGGTCTCCTGGTTGGATGGTAATGTCTTAAACTATGCCATGGGGGTGAGAACTTAGACTCTACTCTTTGCCCATGACTTATCAATACAAGAGTTGCACCATATACTAGAAATAGAAATGTTAGTTGGCGTTGGAATTACTATTCTCCTGATTGCCAATCTCCAGTCTGTTCACCCCATCTGTCCTTACCTTTTACTCTACCCAGAGTATTCTGCACAACTCTCTTGCTGCCTTGTTTTTATGTCACCCCTCTCCTATCACTGACTGAATCTATCTCATCACTGCTTTTTCCTCCATCCCCATGCTCAGGTCAGCTACACTTCCAGGGGAAAAATCATACATCACAAGAACTGGAATGCTAAGCCACCTCTCTTTTACCTTGACACAGCTTTCAATAGCAAAGCCTCCAGTAATATGTGTGTCAACCCAGAGCTTATCTTCATCGCTCTTCCTGTGATGATTCCAACTCTATTCCTGTCCCTGGAGAAATGGGAGTTGCTCAGTTTGCTGGGATTCAACAACGCACTCATGTGCGTACATCCGATCCCCTCCCACATTCCCATGACCCATGTTCAGTAATTACCTCTGCAGGGTTTTATCTCCAATCAATGGTTTCCTTTCCAGTGTTCCTATGCCTTTGGAATAAAATGTGCTCAAGGCTAGGTCACTAAAACAAAAACAGAAAAGCAAGGCTCTTCCTTTATCCTGCTGTCCCTTCTTAATCCTCTTCCCTTGTTACTTTCTCACTCCGTCAGCCATCTTGTCTTCACTTCCATTCCCCTTCCTCTGGTATCACCAACCACCTCCATGTCACCAATTTCCATGGATCCTTTTTGTGTTTCTCTTTATAGACTTTTTTTAAAAAGATTTTTATTTATTTATTTGACTGACAGAGATCACAAGTAGGCAGAGAGGCAGGCAGAGAGAGAAGAGGAAGCAGGTTCCCCACTGAGCAGAGAGCCTGATGCGGGGCTTGATCCCAGGACCCTGGGATCATGACCTGAGCTGAAGGCAGAGGCATTAACCCACTGAGTTACCCAGGCACCCCTTTATAGACTTTTTTGTTGTGGTTTCATTCCTGGAATGCTTCTGTGTCACCACTTCTCCTCAGGCTTCTTCACCTCTCCAGCCATTCCTTCTTGGCCTCTTCATGGGTCACTTTTCTTCCATTGGATCCCTAAACATGATGTATGCCATGTTTTCCTTCCTCAGGCCTATGGTCTCCTCACTGTATTTCCAGCCTCCCTTCCTCCTTCCCCCAGTGACTATCAGAACTGTAGCTTCAATCAACAACTCTCTCAGTGTTCTCAAACTTTGAAGCCACAGATTCTGAGATTCAAATGAAAATTCAGGCACTCCTCTTTAAAAAAAAAAAGGGGGGGGGAGTATATATACATATACACTCAAGAGCCTGTATTCCCTGAAGTTTAGGAAGGTCTAACCTGTACACGAATGACTCTCAAATCACTGGACCTATACCACTCTTGAGATCACCAGCTCAAATTTCTACCAATGATCTCCTCCTAGATGAGCTAGATAACCCCCCAACATAATTTGGTCCTCCTGTTAAACTGCCTACATTTGCGAACAGCCGTACCACCAACCCAAACCCAGTTAATCAAGCCTTAAATCTGTAATTGGTACCTTGGCATCTATCTGTTGTTTGTTTCCACAACTTGACTGTCTATAGTCACTCTCCACAATCTTTCAGCCTCAGTTTATCCCTCTGCATCTCTCAGCTAGCTGCCCCTCAGTGGGATTGACGTCCCTGGCTTCCCAAGTCCAACTCAAAATCCTTCAGATGGTCCTTATTGCTTCCAAGATGACGCCTTAGAAAAGCACCCAAGGTTCTTCCTGATCCAGAACTTGCCCTCTTACCTCTCTAACTTGTATGTAATTGTTAGCAAATTAAATATGACACCATGTACGGGATGGAAAGTACTGGTGTCCTGTAATAAAACAAAACTTCCTATTAGTTGTAAAATTCCAGAAGGTAATCTCTACCAATTTTTAATATACATATAATACTGCATCAATACTTAGAAAAAACCTACCCGCCTATCAGACCTGCTTTAAGTGACAGAAAGCCAACTTTTATGGATATTATTTATTATAGTTTTTAACAAAAGGCAAGGGAGAGCAAAGTATAACCAAAATACGTCAATACAGGAAAAAGCTGACATAGGGAATGACGTGCAGGTAGTGGAAAGGGGCAAGCCTAGTTTTAATTCCTTGAATTTTACTTTGGTGTCAATCTCTCTAACACTCAGTTCCCCTATTTGTAAAATGAGGATAAGAAAGCCCACTCTTCGGGTTTTGGGTTGTTTTTTTGTTTTGTTTTGTTTTGTTTTGTTTTGTTTTGTTTGTTTTTGTTTTGTTTTTGTTTTTGTATTGGGAACTAAATGGAATGGTGCTTGGGAAGACCAAAACAGTGTGTGAGCACTGGGTGTCTCAATAAATTCCTCAATAAAGGAATTTTTGGCAGTAGAGAACCTGTCTGCTGTTCCCTTGTACCCAGGACAGAGCCTGCCCCTCTGCCTGCCATTTCAGCTCCTGCTGGGAGCAGCAGCGAAAGGTTAATCCAGAATTAGGATACCAATGGCCTCAATCAAAGTCAGTTCGTAGACTCCAGGAGACACATTTAGAGCAGCAAACCAATGCCATTACTACCAACATCAATGATAATAAATTCATAAAGAAGCTAGATCTGGTTGGCTTCTGAGGAGTGGTTTCTAACAGTAGAAACCACATGCAACATCATGTAAATTCCTTTAAGATAAAAAATGAGCCAAAAACTCCAGTTTATGGACATCCAAAAATTATATTCCTGTAACATAAGTTAATCTTCTAGGATTTCTGTTCTGTGGTACTTGGCCCCAGGTCCCAGGCTTTGTACCAAAGCTTCACACTGTTACTTTGATATGTTTGAGACAAAATCGTGAAACCACTTGCCAATCCAAAACATTTATATCTATATTAACTATAACAATTATTTCTTCTTCTTTTTTTAAAATTTTATTTATTTGACACACAGAGAAAGAGAGAGAGAGAGAGACAGGAAGAGAGTGAACACAAGAAGGGGGAGTGAGAGTGGGAGAAGCAGGCTTCCGGCTGAGCAGGGAGCCCAATGTGGGGCTCGATCCCAGGACCCTGAGATCATGACCTAAGCGGAAGGCAGATGCTTAACCACTGAGCCACCCAGGTGCCTCAACAATTATTTCTTCTAACAAACTTTATGATATTCCACACACTCATGATGAAGAGAAATCAAGACAGAGGAGCTGAAGAAAAGATGATACAAACTTGTCCTAAACTTAAAAGATCTCCTACTAAAATAAATAAGGTAAAGTGTGCAAAAAATGTTCTTTATGCACTTACTGATGGAAATCACATAGAAAATGTTCTTTGTATTCATCTTTGACACAAAATGGACCCAAAGTTAGTATTTCCTCCACTTTTTTTTTACCTTCTTTAAACACTGTCTCCTCTTTTTTTTTTTTTTTTTCAATGAAGAAAAGGCTTCAAATTCTTTTTTTTTTTTCTTTTTGTTGAATCTCGGGCTTCATATAGACTAATTAATCCCAAATGTTAATACTTCACTTTTCAGAAAAATGAAGGGGAAATAGACCATTTAGACATAAGACATTGATTTTTTTTTTCATTTTTAGAGCACTACACACATTCGAAATAACAGTTTATATTTGTTTTAAAAAGTTTTAAACTCATTCAATTTAGAGTTGTACATTTAAGCAATAACAGATTTAGAACTGTCCATTGTAAATCAAATAAAAAGAGGACAAGACATTGGAAATAGGTCCTTAAGGAAAAATCTAAAGCTTTAAAACAGGGAACAGAGAAGCGGCATCACAAACCACATATCCATATTAAGCCAGCCCTGAGGTGAGATATGCAAAGCTCCAGGAGTTGAGAGTTGGCTGTCCTCATGGCCCCCAAGATGGCTCCCCTCCCTGTGCTTGTCCCATCTCAGCATTGCTTTTTACTGCCGGGTCTAAAGGGAAATGACAGACTGCTTCTCTGAACCCTGGTGTTTCCTACATTTTCCCTTTGTCATGAGGTATTCCTTTCTTCCTCTGTTATTGACTTAGTTAGAGGACTATGCTCTCCTAAGGGGTGAGGTGATTTCATTCTATCAACTCTCTCCAGATCAGTTCTTCACAGAGGAGTTCCTGAAGAATGTGTTGAGCCCTTGTCCCAATCCAATGTATGTCACTCCTTCTTGGTCTCTAGGAAACAAAACCAACTTAGGGATCATGTCAAACTGTACTTTTTTGAGTCAAGACACTTTCTCCCACCAAAGCAGCAAAGGTTTGAGTTCTCCTTCTTGGCCAGCACAGTTTCTTACCACCTCTGTTCTCTGTTCATCGTCGTTATCCTTCTATCAGCCTCGGTGTTGCCTGGCTAATGTCTGGCCTTCGTCCCCCGTGGCAGCTTTTCTTAAACTCCACTACTGGCTCTTCCTCTTTCCAGAATCATAAACTCCTTTGGTTTCTGTATCCTTCTATCCTGCCAGACTACTTATGTCTTGTCTACAGTCAATAGGTATAATAAAAAGAAAGTTCCACTGTTCCTTGAGAATTTCTTCTTCATAAAACTTTTACTATTTTAAGGTCACCCATTCACACTTAATACATAAATCTCTAGACCTAATATGTATTTCTCCCTTGCTTTTTCAGGAGAAGAGATATTTGAACATGCACCTAGATAAAAATGTAAATACACTTGATGAAAAGTACAACTTTCTTACTGAAAAATTCAATTTTAGAAAATTTTTCTTCACTTCCAATATTCTTCCTTCCTAGGTTCCCGAAAGAAGTAAAAGAATTTCTTATGTTACAACTGTCCCCATAACCTGCCCATAGAGACCTCATCTGTCCACAACAAATTCAAGATGCGATTTTCTAATTTAAACTAAAGTGTCAAACCTAATTGAATAATACACCCCATTAATTTAAATTAATGAATGAGTCATTGATAAAGGGCACATTCATTAATGAAAGGAAGACATCGTCTCAGTCTGAATTTTAGCAGCAAAACATGACATTGGGAGATACACTTGGTAGAGGAGGCAAGATTTTCTTACCACAACCCACAAATTATTCCTACTTATCCATGTGACATCGTGACAGTAATGCCATTATGTGTTTGCTCTAATCACAGAACAGAAAGAACTACTTCATGGCAATTCAAATTTATTTTAAAAGGATATGTGTATGTGTGTGCATATGTGCATAAATATACAGTACATTTAGTATATGCACATGTGTATATATGTACATAAATACACATACATATTATATATCATTGATGTTTAATAAAAATAGAACATCTACTTTATAAGGGTTACAATTCATACACCTAATCAAACATGTTCGATACAGTCATCATGCTAAATTTTAAAACAAGAGTACCAACACTATTAAATCCAGAAAAAGGGTAAAAATTTCTTGTAAACAGTACTATAACTCACTTTGTAATGTCAGTGCTGTACAATGTAATTTTAAAAAGAGAATAAAGTAGAAGTATAAATATTTGCAAGATGGAAAAAATTATTATTTTTAAATATGTTATTGTACAGTTTAAAAATCCCAAACGCTAACAAAAATAAAGTACAGAATCTCTAACATTGTTAAATATAAATACAAGTGAATTGTACAGTTCCAACGGTAACCACCAAAAAAGGAAATAAGTAGTAAGAATGTGCAGAAACTATAATGACGGAAACTATAAAGCTACTGAGGGAGATAAAGAAGACTCACATAAACGTAGAGATATCATCTTCTTCTTGAATAGGAAGACTCTACACTGTAAAGACGTCAGTTTCCTCCCTAAATGAAATCTATAAATTCAATGCAATCCCAAGGGGGTGGAAAATACGAAATTGACACGATAATTCTAAAGTTTATCTGTGAGGATAAACTTCTGCATATCTGGCATCAAGGCATCGGTGTGGGAAGAAAAAGAGGCAGTTCCGTAACTGTTGCTGGAAAACTAGTCAACCTCCTGGAAAATATCAGGCTGATGCTCTACCCTTCAGCCTTCACTACAATATATTCCTGATAAATAAGATGCATAAGTATAATACAGTTAAATAATAACAATATTAAGCAAATATTTAGCAATATTTATTTACCAGGGGGAAAAAAACAGATAACGTAAAGGAAAATGTGCACAGTGAAACCATGTCTATCACCAGGTGGATGTTTAAATATATTATGGTGTATCTGAAAAATGGACAGCCATGTCTATACTTAAATGTTGGTGCATGAGTAGTTCCGTGGACACGGACAAATTTTAGGGTGGTAGGTGTAAAAAGGGGAGGGAGATGCTTGGAAAGATACCCTAAAGGTTGCTGCAGGTTACCTCTGAATCGTGAAACCGTTATAGAATCTGTGTTTTTGTTTCTATACTCTTCTCTATTGCTGGAAACTTCTACACGGGCTTCTATAGGCATTTATGCCGCGATAAAGGACTTTCTTCTGGAAAATGCATATATAAAAAGGTTGAACAGAATATTAAAACATGAATTAAGATTTCAGGACCCTAGTCTGGGTTCTCACATTAATGGGTGTGTGAGTCTGGGTAAGCCCCCTTCCCTGGGTCTCAACATATTCATCTTTCATTTAACCCCGAAGTCTTTTTTTTTTTTTTAAAGATTTTATTTATTTATTTGACAGAGAGAGAAATCACAAGCAGGCAGAGAGGCAGGCAGAGAGAGAGGGGGAAGCAGTCTCCCGCGGAGCAGAGAGCCGATGCAGGGCTCGATCCGAGGACCCTGAGGTCATGATCTGAACCAAAGGCAGAGGCTTAACCCACTGAGCCACTCAGGTGCTCCTAACCCCGAAGTCTTAAGCTACCCAAAAATTCTCACTTCAGGGAGTAACATTATACACACACGGGTGGGGGGTGGATCAAAAAACGAACTATGCATTCCGGAATAAAGACTCATAATGAAAAGAGGGAGGACCAGTAGTTACAAAGTGTAAATTCATAAAGAAATGAGGGAAACGTTGGCCATCCCAGACAGGAAAGTGGCAAGACTGCTGTTAAAACCAAATCATTGTCTCTCCTGCCTAATCACACGCATGCCCTAAACGGCAAGGTCTGAACAGTGTAATCTAGCCCGTGCTACTCTCCAACATTAGGTAAGCCCTGCAGTCATCACGATGCTCGTGTAATTGGTAATACTGGTATCGAAAACTATATTCATTTCAAGCTCCGGTAGAAACACAGAAAAACATCAATATTTATCAAGGGAGGTTAAAAAGGTAGAGAAAAATTATGACTCTCAAAAGCGTAAAGAAGGTGCCATAAACCACAGAGTGTACTTGATTGGAAGAGTGAGCTAAATTAGGTGATTTGTTTTAAAAGCGGTTCCTAGATTTATAGGACTTCCGTATCCATTTATTTTTGTTCTAATTCAACTACAAGTACAAACGCGTCTCATGTCAAGGTTATAGAAGAAAAGAGGAAATCGTTCTGCCACAAATCAGCTACGTGACCTAAGTTAGTACTTTAGCCCCTCTCATTCTCATTCCTTCAACCATTATTTAAAAAAAAAAAAAAAAAAAAAAAAAAAAAGTGGGTTGGGACAAACATCATCAGTGATCATTTGCATTCAAAACCCTGATTCTATGTTTCTTTTTCATTTCAGACCAAAAATTCGTTTATGTTTACTAAATCGTCTTATCCCTAATCAACCTTAGAGATTTTAGAGATAGTTTAAGAGAATGATAAGAATTTTACTTTAATAATATAAACAAAATAACCGATACCATTAGGAAATGTCATGACTCTCCAAGGTGAGATTTGAGGAACCCAATGAACGATGTTTTTATTCCCTATTCAGTGTGACACTAATTGAAAGACAGTCGTGGGAGTCAAATGGAGAACAAAAAGAAGCAGTATTGACGTACACAGCGTAGGTGTTCAGCTGCAGGAACTTACTAGCATATATGCCTAATTCATGGCGAGTATATCCAACCAGCCACCCCATCCATGGCTACTCTGTGGGGAGCTGCCTCAGAAAGTCCTTGTCTGTGCAGGAGAAGAGCAGACTGTGTGCACTCTGTAGGCTACCAGACCCCACAGAAAAGCAAAGGGGAAGAACCTGACTACGTCATGCTCAACTAAGTCTTCAAAACCACAATGGGGGTCACTCTCTTTCTCTGAGGGAAGGGATAAGACAGAGAATGGAGAGACATTCAGAGACTCAAATTCTTACTCTAAGGAATCTCCCTCTAGGTGGATACATGGATCAAAGAAAAAGAAAGTCCCTTCACCCTGAAAGTCCCCAGATTTCTTCATTTCCTCAATCATGAAGCATCAGGACTGTCATGTTCTCAAATTCATGGCCATGCTGCTCCCAGGCCAATAATTGCAGTTTGTTGTTTTTTTTTTCTTCAGACCATTTGTGGTCACTGGAAATTTTGGCCCTCAAAGGGTATGAATTTTCTCTCACACACAAAGAAATTTTAAAAATACAGTGCCATTCAATGTCATTCGAAAACTCACCCCCTGTTCTAAGCCCAATCCCAAATGATGTCCAGCCATATTGTTCAATGCATCTCAAAGGTTTCATAACAAAATTAACAACACAAAGATGCCCCAAACTTTAAAACAGTCTCCATTACCAAATTTTCAGGAAAAAGAAAATTGTCCAAAATATTTCAAGTTCAAATTCAAATTCCCTTGCTCTTCTGAGTTGATGCTGAAATCCTAAACTTAAGGTTAAGTTGAAGTCCAAATATAAGTTAAATCCTCTGATTTCTTTTCTTCGCCTCAACCAGAGATGCTCTCATGCCTGGGTTATCCTGAATTCCTTCAGGGACACCGAATGGAGTTATCTTCTACCGAAACATCTCCAAATTTTAATTAGTTCCATACGAAAATCGCCTATGTGTTTCATTGTTGAAAAGCCTAAAGAGTTAATAGACTACACAAGACTATCAGGGCAGTGGTTCCACACACAAAATCTAGAAAGCGAGGCAGTCCCCTGCCATCAGGGCAGCTGTTCCAAGAAAAATGATACTCCTAGAGCCCAGTGCTTTTGCCAAGACTACCAAGACATCTGAGGGAAGAGGAGTCGATTCTGAGCTTTACCAGAAGGCCATCCAACTGTGCCAGTAGTCCAGAGATGGATGAACACACAACACACACACACACACACACACACACACACACACACACGAGGAACAGAAACCCAAGCAAGAGTAATTCTGCACAAAGAGGTTACGGTCGGCCTTTCACATTCCTGACAACTGGAGGGGACCTGCTTTATGCTCATTACCTTCTTTCAGATGCTGGCATTCTTTCCACAACATTTAAACACACACATTGGTAGCAAACCCAGGCACCGCGCCTTACGTGTAGCTCCTTTCTTTTTCTTTCTGCCTAGTCAAAACCTCTGAATCTTCTTTATTCTTTGAGTTTCGTCTTTCTAACACATTCAGGCTTAGCTGAGTGTGAGCACCAAAATGGGCCAGGGTGGCTGTGATCACCCACCTTTTCCCAGGAAACTGCTAAACCCTAAGTAACCTGCCTCTTGGGCCTATTTCTCCAAGTGAAGCCATTGGAGGACTGCGGAGCAGAAGATGCAGACGGTCCTTCTAAAGTCTCCTACCCTGGGGGCTAAGTGAGGACAAGGCCTGACCCCCAGAGGACCCTTACTGCCAGCGCTTTCCATTATTCTGGCCTAAAGTAGCATCTTTTCTTTTTCTTGGCTATGTATTTTCCTGCAGGCCGGACTACACCTCTAGTCTGTCCTTTCTCTCTGCTCTCTTCTCTCCCCTTCGAGAAGGCTCAGCTCTGTTTTGAATCACTTAATTTGCTTTGAGGTTGGCCCCCTTTCCTTCTCTCTCAGGTAAGCAGGCATTCTTGCCTTCTTGCCATTACATTTGTGTTTCCTGGCCCAGATATGCTATTTTCCAACAGGACCCTCTCGTGTTCATCTCCCATAATGAGATGAGGTTAAAAAGCACTTAGATTGGGAGAACTATTGTTTGAACAGCTAAACCAGGCTTGGACCCAAACTATCAGTATCTTGCTTGAATCCCTTCCGGGAAGTCTGTGTTTCTTTCTCTCCTCCTCCTCCCCCCGCTCCTTAGAATCCTTATCCCACAGATCTCCGGGGTGTGTTCCCTAAAGACACAAGCAACTCTGTACTAAGACTCACAGTACGCACACAGCCATCAGCTATCAATTCTCTGATCTCTTCACAGTGATACCGTTCTCCACGCAACGTGTCTAGATGTTCTGTACGTCCTTGTTCCCGCGGCCACGATCAGGAGTCTAACTCTGATCTTTCAGCTTTGCATTCTTTTTTTTTTTTTTTTTCACAGTAAAAATCTTTCATTTTCCATTTGTGTTCCCAGTTCTTTGGTGCTTTGGTGATGAAGTCTTTAAAACCCCAACACACTAAAGTTAAATTAGAAAATTCTTAAGAAAAGAATCTATTATGACAAAGTCTGGGGAGGGAGAGAATGATCACACGTAGCTTTCTTCATAAACAATCTAAATTGTGCTTCAAAAGACACATGTGATTTTTTCCCCTAGTTTTATGGAGGTATAACTGACAAATTAAAAAAATGTATATATTTAAGGTGTACAACAGAATGTACTGATACACACACACATTGTGAAATGATCACCGCACTGAAGCTCATTAACATATCCATCACCTCACATAGTTAACATTTTCTTTCTTCTGTGCGTGCATGATGAGAGACTTAAAATGTTCTCTCTTCTGACAGCAAACAAACAGCAGGAACTGCAGTCCTACTGCTGTAATGGAGAGCTCTAGAATGCGTTCATCTTGCATAACTGAAACTTTGCGCTCCTTGCAAACATCCGCCCGTTTCTCTCTCCCGAGCCCCTGGTGGTCACATTCTCCCCTCTTTCAGGGTTCAGCTTTAAAAGACTACCTCTCTCAGGGCGCCTGGGTGGCTCAGCAGGTTAAGCCTCTGCCTTTGGCTCAGGTCCTGGTCTCAGGGTCCTGGGATCGAGCCCCCTTTTGGGTTCCCTGCTAAGGCAGGGAGTCTGCTTCTCCTTCCCCTCTCTATCCCCCCCACTTGTGCTCTCTCTCATTAACTCTATCTCAAATAAATAAATAAAATCTTAAAAAAAAAAAAAAAGCTACCTCTCAATAGTTTCCTTTATTTACCCCTTCAGAGGGATTGTTTCGGTTGGCTCTTGGAAATTTTACCTCTCTCAGGCTTTACCACATCTACGTATTGTTTGTGATCCTGTAAAACTTGGCAGGTGTTCATTTGCTGACCCCCCACGGTGGAGCGTCCCAGGCACCGTCGCTCCTCCCTTGCCTCCTCCAGCAGCCCAACACCCATTCCCGCCTCCCCGAGTGGTTCTCTAAGTTCTCCTTAGTGACATCTCTCTTTTCTTACTGCTAGATCGGCCTGCCTTTCCCCCTTTCACTTCATGATTTTGCTGTTCCTGTCCTGATCCTAACACGGAAGGGTATTTTCCAAACTCTCCGGTGCCTCTTTGAATCCTCGAACAATTCCTTTATCTAGAAACAGGTGTAAGAGTCTGTAATGACCAGTTCATTCCTGGTTTTGTCCTAATTTGGGGGAAAGGAACGGAAGCCTCCCTTTCAGCCCCACGTCCCCACAAGCAGTTCCAACCAACAACTCACAGTCGTGCTCATGTGTAGTTTTTGGCTACCTTCGGGGCCTGGGGGGTTTGGTTTGTTTGTTTCAACTGAAGCATTATTTGTCTTGGAGAACTAAAACACTTATCTTTTGGTGTTTGAACGCTGGTCTACTTCTTGACTGTAACACCAGGATCTAACTGTGCAGGTGTGTTTCCATTCACACCATATTCTCCAGCTTCCTAAAGGCTAGTGTGTTTCCAAGACATATCCTGCTGACCCACTCCTGTAGAAAGAGTCACATGTTTCTGGACAAAGACCAAAAAGGACAGTCTGCTGTCTACAGGCAGTAGCTCACATTTACTGAGACTGAAGCCTGAAGCTACCTGACCTGGTCCCACCTGTTAAAAATCAATTATACACATAGGGGCACCTGGGTGGCTCAGTGGGTTAAGCCTCTGTCTTCAGCTCAGGTCATGATCTCAGGGTCTTAGGATCGAGCCCTGCATCAGGCTCTCTGCCCAGCAGGGAGCCTGCTTCCCCCTCTCTCTCTGCCTGCCTCTCTGCCTGCTTGTGTTCTCTCTCTCTCTCTGTGTCAAGTAAATAAATAAAATCTTTTTTAAAAAATCAATCACACACATTTTTTTAAAGTGCATAATATAAGTCAAAAAACCTCAAGTGAGCTCACTTTCTAATACCTAAAGCCTTAACTCACCCATCATGTACATCATAGAAATCTTTATTTCCAAATCCCACTCTCTCTCTGTCTTTCTCGAGTTTTCTGGCTTAAAGCAGAAAATGATAAACTCGAGCTATTCCGATAAACGGATCCCGTTCCCTGCCCAGGTCAGAAGCAGTTCAGATGGGCGAATCAGGTGAGCAGAGACCAAAACACCTCACCTTTGGAAAACAGCCTACGACCGATGGTTCAGCCACTGGATTAAGAGAACGAAGCTATGAAAATGTCAGGGAAGAGACACATCTCTTCCTTGTTGGGGGATGTCTTGACCCCCTTCTTCTCTTGTCTCAATTCCCCCTGAGAGCAGGATGTGAGGATTTTTTGGTTGGAAAATTTCAGCGCAGGTACTGGCCATGGGTAGCTCAACCTCCCCTCTCTGTTTTGTCAGCCAGCCTGCCCACAGAAAGCGCGCTCTTCGTCCATAACTTATAGAGGGGCGCCCTCTGGTGGGGGCATCTGATATTGTCAGGAAACCCACCTGGCCAGAAGACCCAGAGTTCGTAAGTTCATTTGTATCAGTAACAAGACAAGAGTTTATATCTATGTCTATATATTTATGCCTCCATCCCATTATCTACCTGGCTTTCTCTCTACCTCTAGAATACTCCTAAACCCAGGCAGAATGGGTAAAGAAAGACAAGGCAGTATTATCCATTGAACACTTCAGCCCTGATTCTGTTCTCCAATAACCGACAAATAACAAGCATGCCTACGCTGCAGAAGGTGTAAGCAACCTATGAAATCTTATCTGAAAAATAACCCTTCAGAGGCTCCCTCCACTGTTGTTATGAAATCTTAATAGAAGCTGGTCTTCCAAGGAAGCAAAACGGGCAGAGTTTCCATATTCTTTAACCAAGAAGGCCCTAAAAAATGAACATGATTGTATTTCCTCAGCTTTGAAGTATGGTTGTTGTTGTCGTCTCTGTTTTGTTTTTCATACAACTATAGCTACAAGGAGTCATTACCAGATTCCTAAAGCTAGAATGGTCCTATCAGATTAGGGTCTCCCTGCAGAGGGAAAACCTAGGAGGCCAGAGAAAAGTCTGTCTCTGTGATATAGGTGGCCACGGAGAAAGGTCACAGAAAGGTAAAACTGAGGTGCTGAGAACATACATCCCAACCTTTACGGTTGGGCTCACTGGACAGTCCTAGCGTATCTGGTTCATGGCACAAAATTTTCCTTAATGCATATTACAGATGTCAAAGACATTTTGCACGAATGTGCCATTTTCCACCTTGAGTGCCAAGAAGACATCTTTTTAACTCTGTAAGAATTTCTCTTAGTGTGGGTTAAATGGCTTCTAGTCCTAGCCCTGTCTGAAAAATTAAATTGAGATGGTTCCTCATTGTATCTTTTAGATCTCAAAAGCTCAAGTCAGCTTTTATGACGAGGAAGGCACTATGATGGGATGGAAAGAATGTTAAGTTCACAATTATGAGGTCTGGGTTTCTGTCCTCTGGAAATCTGCCTTCTAGGAGTCTTAATTTCCTTCTCTGCAAACAGTATTCCCAGCTGGGACCTGCTTTAGTGCCAGACATAAATGATTTCTTCACACACACAGATAAAGCCTAAGAAAATGACCAGACTGATGATGCTTCCTGAGTTCCTACCAAGTAGCAGAAGCCAGGGTAGGCATTTTACAGGTCTATCATCTCCAACTGCCATAATACCTCTTCCAAGGCTACATCCTTATCTCTGTTTAGATGGCAGAAGAGCACTTCACATAATCAGACCCGCCTGCATCGCAATGTACGTTATGACTTTGCTCTTCATACTGTGCCAGATGGACCGCCTGCTTATGAGAAACGCGGCCTCTCTGGCCCCACCATGGACCCACGGACTCAGAACTGAATTTGAATGAGATTCCCCTGGATTCACAATGTTAACAACTGACAGGCACAGGGTAGACCATGCTACACTCTGGAATGAAGAGAGATGGACTGAGCCACTGTGTTACCTTCTGAACAAGCCATCAAGACAGAGAAATTTAGTAACTTAAAAGTTATCCCCAAACTGGTAAGTGATAGGGCTGAAAGGTGCTCTTGTCTGAATTCAAAGCTGATGCTATTTCCCCAGCCCATGTTCTTTCCCAGTTGGTGTCAGAGATCCCATTTGACTTCGAATGATAGATGGAAAGGAGAGAGGTAGAGCTCCATGATATCTACAAACTAATTGTAAAGAGATATGAATCACGATGCTCTAGTCTACACTGCCCTTCACTGGAGACTCATTAAAACTACAGTTAGTGTCATCCTTTCATTTATTTGTATTAATAAGACAATGATAATTATTGAAAACTATTGTGATGATCTAATAGAAAAAATTAAATCCACAGTTAGGATCAAGCAATTAAATGAGCTAAAAAACACTTTAATAATTTGCACGATAATGAGATCACGTTACGGCAAAATTTGGAATGCTGGAAATCTAGCAGATAATATTAATACACAGAAACCATCAAAGGAAGCATTTACCTTTTTCATTATGAGAAAATTATTCCTTTTTATGGCCTCTCACAGATGACAGGAAAAAAATACAAAAAATAAATTATTTTATTTGGATTTTTTAAAACTCTGTAAGTTGTGATGAAAGAAGGAATTCAAAGATATAACATTGGGGTGCTGAGTGAAGGTAGTTTCCTTTATAATAGAATTTCTGTAGGACTGGTAAACATTGACTCGTAATAATTACTTAGAATTACATAATATATTGATGATGAAGAATGCTGTAATAACATTAAATAAACATTAAATAAAATAAACATAATATTTTATTACACCTTTACATCATCTCCTCCAGAAGGCTGTACGGCATACATGGAAATGCCCTTAGTCATTTTATGAAGTCACACTTTACAGAATTTATATGATTCCAAGTAGATTAACTTTATTTTGCATTTTAGGAGCCTGTTTCAAGATACAACCCAATTGTAGATCTCTCTAATACGACACTTCTTTCATGCCAAGGATGAGAATAAAATAGTCTTATTTGTTATTATTCAAACATCATCTCTAGCCATTCCAACTTTGCACAACAGAGCACTCCCATCCTAGATGTACCTGGAGAATGACAACTTCAGTCTAAGATCTAACACAAAAAGTAAGAGGAAATCCTTCAAATAGAAACAACAATCAAAAAAAAAAAAAAAACCTACTCTATCACGCTGTTTTAAAACATTAATTTACAATGTAATTTCAGGCAGAGGTGAACAGTGGAAAGACTGGACGGAGAGCAAGGCAGACCCCAGGAGCACACAGGGGTCGTGAAGGCCCGTAAGTATTTGAGCAGGGACGGTAAGACTTCATGCATGCATGTAAGAGTGCTCGTTCACCCAGCCCTCTTACATAAAGTAACTATTTGATCTTCAGGACAAACTCTCTAGGTAGGAAGAAGAGGAGGATCCCGCTGTGCAAACTGGGACTCAGAGAAATTCAGTAACATGTCCAAGACCCCATGATCAATAATGCCTGAGCTTGGCCCAAGTCAGGTGTCCTGGGCTTCTACTAAGACACAGTGCTTCTGTTTCAGAAATGTGCTATTGACTCTCTATGTCAAACTGATGTATGATGCTGATTTGTGTTCAGTTCAACAAAGGTCACTCCATACGGGTAACCTTGAAATACACAATGTGAAAGTATCCCTTCCCACAAAGACAAGTCAAGGTTTCTTCTATCCCAATAATTTGAGTGAGAAAAGAAAATAGTCGCAATACTGAAATCTCTTCTTAGGACACTGGTCATTATTTCACAGCAAAATATATTCACACTGACATTACTAGGGCTCTTACGCAGTTGATGAGATCATTACCACTTCAAAAATACACCACGAGCGAGCTCAAAAGACCTGCTTAAAATTGGATAAGAGAATGACTTCATGAAAGCAAAACTCAGGTTTGGAGGGAAGGAAAATTAATATATATTAAGTACATGCTTGAAAAGGCACTTTTCGGTGAGCTTATCAATGCATCATTATTTTCAGTGACAACTTTAGGTGTCACATATATTTTCCGAAGGATATACAGTGGGATGCGATAAGGGTCTCCAAATCATTTTCCCTAAACCATGTGTCTGGTGGAGCAGTTTGGGTTAAGTGTCAGGTACTTTAGAAGTCATGTTCACACTTGTTCTCCCCAGTTTTTGTGACGATAAGGAACTTGCTTGATTCAAGGACTTTATTGGGTTTTTAAAAGATTTATTTATTTGAGAGAGAGCACGCAAGCAAGAGGGGAGAGACAGAGGGATATGGACAGAGAGAATCCCACGCTGGCTCTGCCCTGAGCACGGAGCCTGACATGAAACTCAATCCCAGGACCTGGAGATCATGACAGGCTGCTTAACAGAATGAGCCATCCAGGCACCCCAAGGACTTGATTGTTTTGAGTTCTAGGTTTTAAATGATACCTACAGGCTGTATGTATTAAGCTTTTTCACTTTTTTACCCTACCAGTCAACTTTCTCACCTCCTCCACCCAAACTATGTGTAGTAGTAGCCTAGGGTGTATATCCTACCACATTCTCTTCAAAAGAAAGGGTTGGGGGAGGAGAGAAGGAAAGAAAGAAGGAAGGAAGGAAAAGAGGGAGGGAGGAGGAAGGGAGAAAGGAAGGGAGGAGGAAGGGAGGAAGGAAGGGGGGAGGGAGGGAGGGAGGGAAAATATTTACACAAATTTCAACTTTTCTTTTGATGTCATTTACAATATTTTTTGCCACAAAAATTTTAAGCGTCTTACACCAAAATGTGTTTCTCTTTCCTTTATTATATTCCAAGTGTCCTGTCTTTGTTCACCAGGTCTTTCCAACCCTGAGGCTACACATACCTAGTAGACTTCATTTCTTTTTAGGATTTTTATTGATTACTTTTTATGTTGAAATAGTGTTTCGTTATGTCATTAATCTCTTCAGTCTGTGTAGATTTGTGACCTTTCTTATTTCTAAGTATGTAGTGTTGTTTTCTCTCTTTTTTCTCTAGTCCAACAGGATTTTATTGATTTTCTTGAAAACTCAAATAAAAATAGTTTTACTTTATCCTTTCTATTTCATTTTTATTATAGGACTTAAGGTTAGCATTTCCCTTTATCTATTTTTTGGTGTTGCTTTTCTTGTGATTTTAGGGGGAAAAAGCATAAAGTTCCTTTTTTTGGATCACCAACTGGAGTCATTCCTTAAGGAGAGCTTTTGCTGAGGCTTTTTGGGTTTATGAAGTATTTTCCTTTACAATGTTTTCAAAATAGTTCCTAATCTCTAAGTTTGGTTTTAATTTCTGTTTTGATCCATAATTAATTTGGGAGGGTGGCTCTACTTTTCCAGTGGCTGAGGAGGTGGGGTCTCCTTATTTATTACTAATTTTATTTTATTCCAACACAAAATGTAACATGTAGCTTATAGGAGATCTGCCTTTTTTTACAAGTTTTCTTCATTGTCAAGTACATGGTTAATTATGAATATTTCATAGATACTAAAACTATATTTATATTTGAAAGTGTACATCTCTCTCTCTCTCTATATATATATATATATATATCTTTTACATGATGTTTATTGATACCATTCAAATTCTCTATGTCTCTATTTTATCTACTAGATCTGACTCCAGCAGGCTGGTACCATTAGCTCAAAAGTTTTGCCAACACTGAACTCACTTGTTCACGGTTTTACATGTGACCCCAATATGGAGGTGTTTACCCATTTACAGTACGCATGTTGTGAGACCTCAGAAAACTGCATCCAACATTCACCAGCCTTAGCTCAACCTCAGGGGCTGTGAAAGACTCCAGGCCTGTTTTCCCTTTGGAATTCTCTGACCCTTGAGTTCTCAGACTCCCTGCCATCATCCCAAGCCACCTCAGCTGTACCTTTAAGAGAGTGGACATGTCCTCTCTCCCTTTCCCTTTTCCCCTTCTGGGCAGTGCCCTGCACCTTGGTCTCTAGAAAGGTCTCGTGTTGTGAGGGGCAAACCTAGCTTGTAAATCTATCAAACCTACACCCAACTAAAGTTTGTCCTGTGCTCCTGCCACCTCCTCATCTTATCACTTCCCTTGATCACACCCCGAATCCCTGAACTCACTACACAACTCCCATGTTGGCTTCGATAATACAGAAAAGTTAGTTCTAGATTAATAGTTTTCCTTTATATCTTTTCTTTTCCAATATTCCATTTTTGGCATTTGAAGTATCCATATTCTTATTATCTATTTAGATAGATAGATAGATAGATAGATAGATAGATAGATAGATAGAAAGAAAGGAGGGTAGGTATGTAAAGTCATCACTTGCCACTAAATGCCCTCATCTCTTTCTTTTTCGATCTTAAATTCTTTCCTCTGATACATTATTCCATTTGGAGTACATTCTCAAACAATTGTCTCTCTTGAGGTCCATAAATGATACACTCTCCGCGAATCACTGGATACCCACAATACTTTATCCTTTCCACCACTAACCGAATAGGTGAATTATTTCTTCACTGGGTATGGAAGAGCACTGGTGGCACAGTGCTCTTCTGTCTGTAAACTCAAAACTGTCTTTCAAACTTCAATGTTACAGAGGAGAATCACACTCTCTCTAGAGCCTTCTTTATTTTGAAAGTAAATCATTCTAGCCTACAAGCTTGTAAAATTTCTCTTAATCTTTACAGTTCAGGTATCTTACCAGGACTTACTGAGGTATGTGTCTTTTCTCCTCAATCACACTTAGCATTAATCAGGATTCTTTTTCTAGTTTCACTGAGATATCATTGAGGAATATATTTAAGGTGTGTATCATGATGTTTTGATATACATATACACTGTGAAATGAATACCAAAATCAAGCAAGCTAACCTGTCCACCAGCTCACACAGTTTGTGTGTGTGTGTGTGTGTGTGTGTGTGTGTGTGTGTGTGGTAAGAACACTTAAGATCTACTCTCTTAGCAACTTTCAAGTATACAATACTGTATTATTAACTATAGTCACCGTATCGTACATTAGCCTTCTATAACTTATGCAACTTAAAACTGAAATTTTGTACCCTTTAACACCTATTGGTTTTCTCCATCTTGCCCCCCACCCCCACCCCCTGGTCCCCTGATAATCACACTTTGATGAGTCTAACTTTTTTAGATTCCACACACAAGTGAGATCATGCAACATTTTTCTTTCCCATGTCTGGCTTCCTTCACTTAGTATAATGTCCTCCAGGTTCACTTGTTGTCACAAATGCCAGGATTTTCTCCCTTTTTTAAGGCTGAATAACATTCTACTGTATGTGTGTAAATATATAAAAATGTCTTTATTCATTCATCTGTCAATAGAAACTTAGTTGTTCCATATCTCGGCTCTTGTCAATAATGCCGTAATCAACAAGGGAGTGTAGATATTTCTTTGGAATAGTGATTTCATTTCCTTTAGATATATACCTAGAAGTGGAATTTTAAACTATGAACTTGAGAATGCAGCTCAGAGAAGTTCTCTTCTATGTATATACTCACAAATGTATATATATATATATATATAATGTCACTTCCATCTAAAATCTTTTCTTCTTTTATGACTCCTAATATTTACATGCTGGGTCTCCTGAATGTACTCTCCATGTTTCTCTTCTTTATCTTCATAATTTTTGATGGTCTGTATTTGTGTTCACTGTTTTAAGTTATTCCTTCTGCCATGTAGAAGAAACATTAAAAAATATGGATCCAATTCGGCCATCTTCTCCTTCATCTACTAAACACTTTAATTCTTTTTTTTTTTAATTTAGGGAAGTTTTGTTGTTGTTTTTTTTCTATCTGATTTACTTAAAATTCTAATGCAGAAGAAGTAAGAGATAGAAATACAGAGGAAGAGAAGAGAGGTAAATCCCCTCCAACATTTGTTTTATTGGTGCTATCAAGTCAGGCTCTTCTACTGGCTCCTCCCTGAAGTCTCTTTTGCTCTGATCCCTGGTTTTTCCCTTGCACAGTCATGGGCCTCAGAGCATATGACCAGCAGCAGGAGCTGGAATGCTGGGAGCACAGGGCTCTCTGACCACTTGGGTCAACTTCTAACATTTAGAAAATCAATATCCTGAATAGGGATCTGGAAGAAGCCTCTTTCCTGCTGGTCTCCTTCATTGCAAAAGCTGACAAAGTCTTGAAAAAGATGACAAAGACTTGTGAAGTGTTAAGTAATTTAACAAAGATCACAGATAGTACATGGAACACCTATGATGAGGAACCAGGTTCCTATTTCCATTTTTGTTCTCACAAAGCTGCAGCACATCCTTCTACTATAAAATCCATTTTTACATTTTTTTTTTGCAATTAGAAGGTGTCAGTGACAATGAACACATTTCCTGCACTCAGATATGTAATTCGCATTATCGCTTTGATTAGAAGGAAAAAATACTGGTGCTGTTTGGCTTAGCAAGCAAGTTTTTCACAATGGGAGGAAATGAGAAGGAACACGCTTTGGAGAGGCAGGGGCTGTAAGCTCTGAAGAGGGGAGAGGGTGTACAGTGGAAAAGGGAGAGTCTCAAGAAGGCTTCCCTGAGATCTAGGTCAACACACTGAAACTTCGCCCTTCAGTGGAACTGAAGATGACAGCAGGGAAGCCTAACTCCTATCATATTAGGATTGTGTCACATGTTGTATAATCAACAGGAGGTGATTATATGTCCCTTGACCTACTGATAATGCTGTCCACTCATGGGAGGGAATGGGATGCCGTAGCCAAGGGGGAGGCCCCAGACATGGCTAGCCAGCTCTCCTTCATTCTCCTACCTCAAGGGCGCGTAACTCATACTTGAACACTTGTGCTCAGATTGTCCACTGCTCTGAGCGCTATCTAAAAGCACAAAAGCATTTTACCCCAGACCCACCTGCTTGAAGATCTCACGTACCCTATTTGCTGCTGGGGACACATCAGCTGTCTTGACTTGGTTTTGATACCATGATAAGAGAAGATTTCTGTTTCTTGCATTTCTAAGAAAAATGATTCAATCAATCTACACGTAAACTTTTTCATAACAGTTAAATATTTTAACTGGGAAAATATAAGAGAATCTTAAACTAGAATGTCCTAGCAAAAAGTGTGTGTGTGTGTGTGTGTGTGTGTGTGTATACATAATGTCTTGCCTACTATATGAAGTCTTTAAAAAAAAATCTTTACACACTTTGAATTAGCAGTGCCATTTCCATATCCTACAGAAGTACCAAACACTTATACATATGCTTGCTAATTCCAGACAAAATATTAAATAGCAATAATAGCAATATTAAATAGTAGGAGCTGATAAATTACAGCACATCAGTATGGTAAGACACCTTGCCCCAATTAAAGTGAATGTTAGACAGAACACTTTTTTTTTTTAAGATTTTATTTATTTATTTGACAGAGAGAGATCACAAGTAGGCAGAGAGGCAGGCAGAGAGATAGGGGGAAGCAGGCTCCCCGTGAGCAGAGAGCCCGATGTGGGACTCGATCCCAGAACCCCGAGATCACGACCTGAGCCGAAGGCAGAGGCCCAACCCACTGAGCCACCCAGGTGCCCCTAGACAGAACACTTTTAAAAACATGGGAAAATTCCAGGCATGGGAAGATCCACGGGCTCTCTTCTCTGTTCATGCCATTCCTGAGAAAGCTCCTTCCTACTAATGGCAAAATGGCGACTACAGCCTTTCACTCTATGTTAGCGGGCATAATTCTGTAAAGAGACCTTCTCTATTTCAACAATTCTTGAAAAGAAATCCTAGTATTTTATGAGTGAACTTAAATGTACCTTACTCTAGCTAAATCAAAGGGATGCGGGTTTCCTGGATCAGGCTTCATCATGTGCTCACACCCAGCATGAAGTTTAACCCCATGTGAACCACATGGACCAAAATGAGCATGCTGTCAATCAGATGAAAGGGACAGAGGATTTCTGGATCATATGGTAAATCTTTTAATTTTTGAATAACCTCCATACCATTTTTCATAGAAACTGCATCATTTTACATTCCCACCACAAAAAAAGCCAGGCTAAATTGAAGTCAAAATCTCAAAGAGACATTAGCACTTTCCTGTGCATTACAGCATTATTCACAATAGCCAAGATGTAGAAACAACTTAAATGTCCATGAATGGATGCATGGAAAAAGAAAATGCAATACTGACCTATAGTGGAATATTATCCAGCCATAAAAAAGAAGGAAATCCTGCCATTTGCAACAACATGGATGAGTCTGGAGGACACCACGCTGAGCGAAATGGGCCAGGCACAGAAGGACCAATACTGCATGATTCGACTTAGATGAGGTATCTAAACTATTCAAATTCACAGTAGCAGAGAGCAGAATGATGGTTTCCAGGGATGGAGGGAGGGAAATATATATTTATTTATATTTATATACAGTTATATATATATAGAAAGAGAGATATCCCTTCTTATAGCTGTTGTGGCAATGCTGGACACAGATCAGTTTGGCTGTGGACATCTCTGTTATGTTAAACTTTCAGTCCCAGACCTCATATTGGCCTGGAGATTCTCCAGAAATATCCCAACTAAAATTTTCTTATTACAAATTTTTAAGCATATACTGCCTGCCCTCTGGCAACTCAGCAGACCAAATTTGGGATCCAATATTGCAAAAGCCTCAAAACAAACTAGCTTGGCAGAGCAACATCCATGCCCAGTAGCCATGCCTATGAGACCGATTTCAGCCTTTAGACCCATTGCATCAGCATTAAACCCTGTGACAAAACAGGCTCACTCACAAAAAGTCTTGCAAGACAAGGATAAATCCACAGGGCCTGGCAGTCAACAAAGTCAGAGACATCATAACAATAAAGGAGCACGTTTTTGGAAGACAGAGGAACTGTGAGAGACTAAGACCATTTTTGTGTATGGGAGATGTCAGTGGGGATAAGTGAATGTGACAGCTTATCAGAGGGAAGCAGAACAGGAGGTCTCCCCCAGCATGGTGGTCATGGTGGGAAGTAAAAACTGTAGCCCATCTTCATAGGTACCCGAGGAGAAAATAGTTTGAGGTTGTTTGTCATTTTATCAAATCTCTCACCTATCAGTAGGCATGAAATCAACATTATTATTTTCAATCATAAACACAATAAAAGCCTGGAGACTCATGTAATTTCATAATTAGATTATTCTGTTTATGTTAATGCATATCTTTAGGGTATCTCATCATATTTACAACTGGAAAATCTCTGAAACAATATTATCATATTTAGGTTATTTGTCTGCTTTTGATTAAAAGTGGGAATAAATTACATGGTGATTTTAGAAATGAAAGAAGAGACTCTAATGGTAGCTAAAGCATGATGTGGTCCAGAAGGTAGAAGCAAAGCCACAGGAAAGATGGAGGGGAAAAGTCAAGCAATTATGAAGCACTTACTGATTCAGACACTGAAGCTAGTCATTTTATACCTATTGTCTCAGTTCTTCTGACAATCCTTTCCAAGATATAAGCTTTATCTCACCCATGGGAAAATTGAGGACAAGAGAAATATCTCACTCAAAGATTTGTTGTAGATTTGATGGCCATGAATGAATTAGAATTTGAACAAAGAAATCCAATCCATGGACATAAAGTCCAAATTGTTATACACACACACACACACACACACACACACACACAAACATGCATTTATGTTCATGTACATGTATGAATATATGCCATTGGCCATAAAGAAGATTGAGGAAGAACATGTACAGTGATCAACTTAGACTTCTCTATCAATTGAAGAAAAACTCCAGAGCACAAAACATTCAAGAATTAGAATTTCACTCATTCTTACAGAGATCAGCACAACCTTCTTTCCATTGTACAATTTTTGTGTGTGACATTCCCAGATCCTATGTTTTCTACAGTTAAATTACAGCATGACTCCTGCAGGTCTGAATCATCTGTTGAGAAATAAAGTGATACTTGACTAACAGCCATGGAACCAATTAAAATCCTTCCCAGCAACAGAAAGTAAATAAAAAGCCTTTTACTGGTTTCAGACCAAGGCAAATTCTAATACAATGGGGAGATAGTTGAAAAGAGCACACTCTAATTTTAGCAACTGACGTGCCTGTGGTGACTCTTCATGTTAAGATATATTATAGTGGTTTGCACTCATTGTATGGATGTTTGGGAGTCCACTATACACCATCTTAAATTAAATGAATATGTCCTGGGCATGTTTTCAAAAGAATTAGCAATCCTTTGTTTAAAAATATAATTGACAGGGACTCCTGGGTGGCTCAGTTGGTTAAGCGGTTGCCTTCGGCTCAGGTCATGATCCCAGCGTCCTGGGATCGAGTCCCACATCGGGCTCCTTGCTCAGTGGGGAGCCTGCTTCTCCCTCTGCTTCTGCCTACCACTCTGTCTGCCTGTGCTCATGCTCTCTCTCTCTCTCTCTCTCTCTAACAAATAAATAAATAAAATCTTAAAAAAAAATAAAAATAAAAATATAATTGACATAGTAAAGGTAATTAACGTTTCTTAAATTAAATTTTTTAAAGATTTATTTATTTATTTATTTATCTATCTATCAGTGAGACCACAAGCAGAGGGAGTGGCAGTGAGAGGGAGAAACGTGCAGAGGGAGAAGCAGACTCCCTGCTGAGCAAGGAGACCGAAGCAGGATTTGATCCCAGGACCCTGGTATCATGATCTGAGCCAAAGGCAGAAACTTAACCAACTTAGCCACCGAGGCATCCTTTAAATTAAATTTTTAAAATGTTTAATAGTTGATTATGTTCTTTCAAAATGATATAGCTCCTTTAATTTCCCCTTACATTATCTGTAACAGCCCACATGATTTTATAGGATTTTAAATCAAGTGTTTTTGTTTTTGTTTTTATTTTCTAAGTTAATTCTCTCCTCTAACATTCATCCAATCTTAAAACAGCTAAAGCCTGGGGTGCCCAGGTGGCTCAGTCAGTTCAACGTCTGACTTTAACTCAGGTCATGATCTTAGGGTCCTGGGATTAAGCCCCACATTGGGCTCTCCACTCAGCGGGGAGTCTGCCTATCCCTCTCTCTCTCCCTCTGCCCTTCCCCTTTCTTGTGCTGTCTCTGTCTCTCTCTCCCTCAAACAAATAAAATCTTTTTTTAAAAAATAGCTAAAATCCCACAAGGAAAAGAGTGCTAAATTTCCTCTCTTATATATTTTCCCTAATCACAATGATAGTGATAATAGTCCATTTTTACTTATTTATTTTACTATTTACCGGACACTGTACTGTGTGCTTGATGTGGATTATGAGGGCTAGTCCATGTAGTTCATGTAGTACAGGAGACCTATAAGTTACGTATGACTACTATTCCCAGTAGACAGATGTGGAAATGAGCTGAAGGAGCCCCAGTGACTGGTCTGGTGTCGCACAGCAGACCGGGGGCAGCGGGGGTTGGGGGAGGGCCTGGGTCCTAAGCTATATGTCTTCAGAATTTCAACAACTGACTATCTCAAGTCGATGAAAAGTGTTACTAAGATGTGTAGGCAAGGTCTTTTGGCTCATCTGAAGGCCTGATAGCTTACTCTCAGAAACATCTGCATGGCTAACACTCATTCTGACTCTTCATCCTCATCTGAGGAAAGTACTGGAACCAAGCTGCGTTCACACAGGTGGGCTGACACGTGAATGGTGATCACGCCAGAATGGACACCATCTACTGTATAATACCAAGATTCACAACAGGGACCTGGCGCAGAGGAGGTGATCTCAGGAGAGAGCCAGACTAGCTTAGGCACAGAAATGTCATGTGATACAAGCTTCAACATGGAAGGAAGCAACTGAATGTCCAGAAGATCTGATGCAACCTTTATTCACTTAGACATTAACGTCCAAGACCATCCATGACCCAATAGCTTTACTTCCCTGCCTCTCCTGCAGAACTGATGAATCTCTCTGCTTTATAAGCTGGTTCCACTATTTGCTAAATCTTTTAAATATGTAAATTGGTTTTGATTCACTCAGCTAATGGCTGTGTCTAATGTTTACATTAACCTGAACTTCTAGAACAGGTTTAGACCAACTACAGTCGGTGGGCCAAATCTAGCTTCCTTGTTTTCACAAGGCCTGTGAGCTAAGAATGACCTTTATGTTTTGCAATGGTAGGAGAAAGAAACAGAAGAAAAGAAAAATATTTTATGGCACACGAAATTTATATGGATTTCAAACTTCAGTTTGTAAACAAAATCTTACTGGAAACGAGGCATTCACATTTGTTCACATATTGTCTACGGCTGCTTTGTCACTATAAGGGCTGAAATGAGGGTTACAACAGAAGTTATATGGCTTTTAAAGCCAAAGATATTTATTATCTCCCCACTTACATGGTCTATATGAGCTCTGCTTCTAGAACAGAGCTCCATACTGATAAGACTTTTTTTTTTCTTTTTGCTTTTTTTCACTTTTTTATCCCCAGTGCCTAGAAAAGAACATTCAAATAAATGTGCTCAGGAAAGGAGGAAGAGAGGGGGAAACAGAGGAGAGAATTTGTCAACGAACCCATCCTGCAAATGAAAATTAAAACAAAGGTCTTTGTCAAGAGCTTTTTAGACAATATCTTAGCATCCTATTGTACCCTTTTGCAACTGACTTTACTACTTCTTTACCTCTACCTCATCCCAAAAGCTGTATACTCAGTAACACCTAACAACTCTCTGTTGCCTAGCCTGGCTATGCTATTTCTTGTTCATGCAGCGTTTTCTCCCTTTATATCTTTTTTCCCTTTAGATACTAATTTTTGCCTCTCTGCCCAGCGCAACGCTACTCATCCCTTGAAGTCCAAATTCAGCAGCATCTTCTCCACACGGTCTTCCCCAGCCTACCCAGAATAAATTGTTTCCTCCTCTTCACTCATACATGGCCACATGGAGTCAATAATTCCAACATATAAACAAATTGTTTAACTATTTTCCTTCTTAACAAAATCCTGAGTGCCTTAAAAGCAAAGGATTGTGATATTTATTTCATCCAGTGTACCTGACCCTGATGTATGAGAAACACTTAATAACTGCTTGGTAAACAAATCAATAAACAGCCAACAGTCTGGGGGGGTTAACCCTAAAAACGATCCTGCCAGTCAATCTGACTTGACTGTAATTTTCTGTCTTAATAAAACATCCTGTGAAATTAAATTGCATTATTATTTTAAATGGGAATTAGAACCTCTCCCTGCTAAATGTTTTAGGCAAAGAAAGCATCAGAATCAGGGGGAAAACTCCCCAAGTGACCACTGCAAGGGGATTTTTACTCATGTCTTGAAAAAGTTTGGATCTGGAGTTGCCAAAATTAAATCACTCATAATTTTATGAGGGAGAGAAATACGTGTCTGCCTTGGGCTGAGCTAAACCTGCATCTTAGTTAAAACACTCTGTGAAAACAAAAACTATCACTGTGTTGGTTTTTTATATTCCCAGTGCCTCCTCCTGGTGAACCAATCAATAAATATTTGATTAATGGGAGAACATCAGGACAAAGTTAGGAGGGAGAGACGGATGGATCCACGAACAGACGGATGGATGAGTCAACCTGTGGGTGATAGATGGAAGGATGGCGGTGAGAAAGGAATGGACACTGAAGGGAATATGAGGCTCCGTTTTAAAAACGTGCCTCAGACCTGCCCTCGGTAACACCAGGCTCACGTGGAGAAGATTTAAAGATAGGAATGTCTTAAATTTTCATAATGCATCACTACAGACATTGGTCGCGGCTTCACGATCAAGCACATCTACCAGTCGCTCCGACCCACTTGTCAGCCAGCTTTCTACCAGCTTCCCCGTCCCCGGCACAGTTGACCTTCACGTTTACTCCATGCAGAAACGAGAAATTCACCTACTATATACTAACACGCTCTCTAGCTGACGTGTTTCAGCTCTTGCCTTGCTTAAAATTTCACTGTTCGGTTCAGGTCACGATCCAGCAGTGGCCGGATCGAGCCCCACGTCAGGCTCTGTGCGTAGTGTGGAGTCTGCTTTGGATTCTCGCTCTCGCTCTCCATCTGCCCACCCCACCCCCAACCTTGATCTCTCTCTCCTTCAAATAAATAAATAAAAAATCTTTTAAAAATTTTTATTGTCATGTGATCTTGGGATGATAGAAGTATCATGTGGTATAAGTGCCAGGGAAACTGGCAATATCAGTATATTATATATTTAGTAGAGTTTATTCATCTGGAACTTAATGTAATCCATACAACACTAGGGCAGGTACAATTATTATTCCCATTTTATAGATGAAGAAACTGAGGTCGATAAAGAGTAAATCATTTGTCTAAAGTAACCTAGTTAGTATGGTGGCAGGGCAGGGATTTGAACCCAGGATTGTCTGAATCCAAAGCCCAATTTGTCCTATTATTCTTGGCATTCTGCATTAGAACTGCCCGTCTCGAGGCACCTGGGTGTCTCAGTGGGTTTAAGTCTCTGCCTTCGGCTCAAGTCATGATCCCAGGGTCCTGGGATCGAGCCCTGCATCGGGCTCTCTGCTCAGTAGCGAGCCTGCTTCCTCCTCTCTCTCTCTCTCTGCCTGCCTCTCTGCCTACTTGTGATCTCTGTCTGTCAAATAAATAAATAAAATCTTAAAAAAAAAAAAAGAAAAGAAAAGAAAAGAAAAGAAAAAAAAACTGCCCGTCTCCTTGTCTGCATCACCCAACAGACTCTATGCCAATGGGACTGATAGACATGCCCCATCATCTTCGTTATATTCATCACTAATATTAGGAAAAACCACCGGTACATGTTCATTCAAAATGCTTTTGAAAATAATGAAAAGAGATTAGAATGAAATGTGATCATGTTAAGATATTGAAAATATCTCATCATATTGGGCTATGGGTGTCTCCCCGTTTATCCTGACAAGAAGGGTAGTTATGTTTATAATGATATCATTTGTTTTTGTTTGTTTGTTTAATCCCTGGGTGTTACTGTCTATTAACACCCTTAGATTCCCTTTTGTATTTGGACATTTTCTTTTTTTTTTTAAGGTTTTATTTATTTATTTGAGAGACACAGAGAGAGAGAGAGAGAGCGTGTGTGAGTGGGGAGAGAGGGAGAGGGAGAAGCAGGCTCTCCGCTGAGGAAGGAGCCCAGTGCAGGCTCGATCCCAGGACCCCAGGATCATGACCTGAGCGGAAGGCAGACGCTTAACTGACAAAGCCACCCGGGTGCCCCTGGACATTTCGTTTCCACTTGTGTACTTTCCATATAGTTAGGGAGAGCTGTATACACAAGCCTTTCTTCATATTTGTTTTGCAGAATCTGTGCAACGGCGGTAATTGCCTTTTCTCCCGATGCTGAATGTTGGTGATACTGAGACGTGAGGAGAGGCTCAACCTCTACCCGACTTAGCAAAGTCTACGAAGTCTGACCGTCCTCCTGCGCTTGAAATGGGACATTGCCTCCTCTCTGCTGATGGCAGGTTTTATAATTTACTATGCACATTAATACCTGAGAAGTACTTAGAAAGAGTCGGGCACATAGTAAGTGCTACGTAAGTGTCATCAATCGTTCCTATTATCACAGTCACCTGGGGAAGTCCTTACCTCATAAGCAATGGGGCTGTCCTGGCCAAACAAGACTTAACCTCTTCTTCTTTAAGTATTCCTCACCTTTGTGTAATACAGCAAGTTTCGAAAGTTTGAAAAAAAAATGCAACTAAGAACAGAAAGCTAGAGGCAAACAGCTAAATGCCCTATTGTGATCAATGTAGCAGTTGCCATTTAACCAGGACTTCTGGGATGTGGCTACAGCTCAGAGAGCTTTAATGTGCCAGGGCCAAGCAGCCCGGGTTCCCGCTGCAGACGAGGCACACGAGTCCAGCCAACACGAGCCCGGCAGCCCAGCAGCAGCAGGAAGGAAGCACAGAGTGCCAGGGGAGCTGGCCGAAGACGGGAAGCAGTTAACCAAGCTGGCAGGTGTCAGGATGGTCAGGAAATCCGAATCAGGATTATAGCCTCACCGCGTGCCGCCTCAGGTGGGAGTCACGATCATGGTTCCCAAGGAACTGCTAAGGAACCAGGGCCCCAGTGTCGGCACATTAGAATAGTACAGGTGCCCACCAATGGAAGGTGAAATATATACAGGAGTTTAGTCTTAATGAGTGATGAAAAATCCTGATGGAAATTTAAGATTAAAGGAGAGCCAGAAGTAGGTCAACCTCCTGACGATCTAATGACTAACATTTCCTCAGGAGAGGTCAGACTGGGTCCAGACTCTGAAGGTCCAGACTCTGAAGGCACTTGGGAACCTGAGAAGAGAGGAGGCTACTCATTTTATCTTTATCATTTTAAATCATGACCTTGGGCAAAGAACACTTATTGTCATACACCCCTAATAGCCTTGACCGCTCGGAGAGTTGTTATAAGAAATTCATATAACAGACATGCTTCGAAATTGCTTAGCAAAGAATTTTTATATTCTTTTACTAGTTTTCATTTGTTGAATCTTGAAATCTACATATCTCTAAAAATCTTTAGGCTATCATTTAAAAACCCAATGTCATACGCCCTCATTAAGGAAGCAATTTCGTTAACTAATATCATTATATTACTGAACATTCCAACTAATCTGACAAATTTTTTGTAACCACCCAGTGGGATCTAGACTCCCTGTTAGTTTCTAACAGACATGCTGATAGAAAAAAAAAAACAAATCTTATCAACACTGTCACTTCAGAAATCTCATTTGCTGTAAAATGAATTAATTTTATTTCTTTTTCTTTTCAGTGTTCCAAAATTCATCGTTTATGCACCACACCCAGTGCTCCATGCAATACGTGCCCTCCTTAATACCCACCACCAGGCTAACCCAACCCCCCACCTCCCTCCCCTCCGAAACCCTCAGTTTGTTTCTCAGAGTCCACAGTCTCTCATGGTTTGTCTCCCCCTCCGATTTTCCCCAACTCACTAGATCCCCATCCTTTTACAAAATCTTCCCTCCACCTTAAGGAAAAATCTTAGATGACTCCACATTTTAAGCCATCTCCCTAAATCCAAATGTAAAACTTTCTACTGGTAAGAATACTTCTAACAAAACAAGCCATGCCCCAGCCCTTTTTGGACCATCAGACCAAAAAGGCAGAACTAAAGTGCCATTATTCTTCTAATTTAGAAATTAGGAATTCGCCATGCTTACTCCAGCTTTGGGATGCTATGAGAAAACAGCAGATTTTGCTTTTAATTCACCAACGAATAAACTCCCTGAAGAATTGAATGAAATCAACACAACAGTAAAACTGTATCTACCACAAGATGATTTGGGAAATGAAAACAAGCAGATGAGAGTTTCAGACTCAGAACCATACCCAGTAATGAACTCCCTGATGGGATGCTGAGAGAGATCTAGAAGCACAGTCACTCTTGAAGATTAAGCCTTTCTCTTAGCAGGCTCTTCTTTTGTTTGTCACTACTCAAAATGAGATATGTAAGGCTAAAATAAACCTGACATTTAAGGAATGTGATTAAAATGAATTATGGATGACAAATGTACAGAAATAAAGCAAAATACATTCAGGGACAAAAAATAATAATAATAAAAAACAAGCAAGCAAAAGAGAAATCCCTATGCTTATTGTCTTCTAGAATGGAAGTTAATAAAATTTATATTTGTGGGATATAATAATAAATTTTCCATTCAGCAATTATTTCAGTAAAGATTTTATAATCAATTTGTAACCATCTTCATACTGTTCTAGCACAAATAAAATGTACACACTGTCATTAGGCACTGAATAAAAAAATAAATGCCTAGATAATTTTGCCAAACAATGCTTTTATAATAAATATTTGCTCATTTCACAATAATCCCCATCAGCTGGCACCATACATCTACATGGAAAGTACTCAATAAACAGCTACTGATTTACTGAATGAATTCCACAGAATGAATGCGTATGAATAGGTAGCTTTGAAAAAATTCTGAAAATGAGTAGATCTCTTCTAGGAAAACTATAAAAAGTTTCATGTTGCATCTTTCATAAAGAAAAAAGGATCCAGCATATAGTCTACATTTAATAAGTGATTTCTATGTGATGCATTATTTTTAATAAGGAAAGTGGGGTAACAGATTGTTCTATATGAAAATGTGTAATTAGGAGCTCTGAGAAACGTATTTCAGCTCATTTCAAAGTTGTGGTTTCTGAAATACGATGAGTTCTGAATGAGAACTATACAGAACTCCCAGATTCGATGTGAAGATGAGAAACGATGACTCTGGAAGACATGAAGCACGCATTTAAGTAAGGACATGTGTAGTTTCGCTCAATAATTATTGCTATTAATCAATATATGGCAGAGATTGAGATACTTACTTACAATATTGTACACTAGTAGCTACTTATTTTTCCTCAGACAACATCAACAATAACAACATTGTGTGCACATGTGATGTTTTTACCTGACTACCACCCTTCATTTAGGAAACTCGCTTCCCCAGTTCCATCGCGTCCCCTCCTCAACACAAGAAGAGGCATTGACCCAGGGCGGGCTGATCCAGAGAACACCATTCCTTCTGTAATACAAATCGTTCCAACTGTCAGCAACTACTTCACAGGAGATGAAGATATTGATGTATCTTAATACAACAGTTACTAAATATACTAGTGATTTTTCTACCAAGTGGTTTAACTGGAAGAATCTAAGAATGTGGCTGCCATCTTCCCGGACATGTAATGAGACATACAGTGTGTGGCGGAAGGCCACATAACATGGAGACAGAGAAGAATGAAGAAGACGGGGAGAAAGTGGTTGAGGGAGAGGCAGAGGGACAGAAGGAGAATGAGAATAAATGAATATATCCTGGAGAAAGCAAGTACTAGTTCTACTTCCTAAGCCTTAGCTACCAGCTCCCCTGCCTTTGATTCCATGAACTGAACCAAATTAATTCCCGGGTCTATGACTTAATGCAATCTTTCTGTGCTTAAGCTAATTTAAGTGTCTTTCCTTTGCAACTAAGGAAGGGGAAAAACGAAACAAAAGCACTGCTCCTGCATTTCTTAATCTCGGGTTCACCACATCTTCCCTATTTTGCTCTTCTAGCCTCAACACCTGGGGAGCCAATTTTTTATATTAAATTTCCCCTTTTTGAAATACTTAGCACACTTTCTCTTCTCCTGGCTGGACCTCAACTGATAGGGTATCTGAGACTGCAACTGGGGAAAGAGGTCTCAGAAATAGACATTTTAGACTCATCAGCTTATAGATGGTAAACAGAGCTACCGACTTGGGTGACATTCCCCAGGAAGAACAGGGAGAATAAGATGCAGAAGTGGGGGGTCATTTTAAAAATAGCAAAACTAATGGGGGTTGGCTGATGGAATACAGGTTTACTTTAATCTTGAATACAAGTTGACCTTGGCCTAAAGAACGTCCAAAACAGTAGGCAAAAAATCTTTGATGAAAGATTATACCGACGTGGCCATGGTCTATATGAAGGCCCTAAGGGGCACAGTCCAGTAGACCAGGGAAGCTAAAACTGACTAAGACGAAAATCGAAATAATTCTTCAGGTTCTAAGGCTGACCTCGCTTCGTCTGCACACCTCCAATGGATCGGATTCCTCTTCTGTAAAAAGGCTTAAATAATAACATAATCCTCAGCTGGTTTGAATAATGCCTGTGCCACAATGTAGGAAAAGTGCCAGATTCCTGATAAATGATCAACACAAAGCAACTGCTCTTGCTCTTGAAGACATTGTCACGTGGAAAACAACCGCACTGGACTATCTATCCTAACGTTCTTCCTACTTACACATAAAATATACGTATTCAAATTTTATTCTGGTAGGTTAGTTTCTCATTAAGAACAAATGTTTGGCGCCTGGGTGGCCCAGTGGGTTAAGCTTCTGCCTTTGGCTCAGGTCATGATCCCAGGGTCCTAGGATCAAGTCCCACATTGGGCTCTCTGCTCAGCAGGGGGCCTGCCTCCCCCAGCCACCATGCCTGCCTCTCTGCCTGCTTGTGATCTCTCTCTCTCTCTCTCTGTCAAATAAATAAAAATAAAATCTTTAAAAAAAAAAAAGAACAGATGTTACAAAATGATTATAAGGAGAGCTCTGAGTGACTAAAACCCCCAATCCTGCAGAGGAACTAAGTGTGCGGCCAAACGAGCTGCTGTATGTCCCGGCCCCTCATGTGTTTGGCTATTGCACAGTTCTGTCCTGTTTACTCTCTGTTTCGATTTATTCCAAGGTGCTGTCAGAAAGAAGCTAATTGATCATGTTAACATCCTCTCTGACTCCCAGCTCTCTAACATCAGCAGCTGTAGCCTCCTGTGACTCAGTGCTTTGGATCTCATGAGACACGGAATGACATGGCCCGCTAATTTCAGAGACCTGGCTCGATGAGCTCACAGCATAGCGGTGGCTCTTCAACTAAAAATTTACCGCCCTTAATACGCCAGCAAGATTGATCTTTTCTTGAGGAGGACACACTTCTGATTGGGGATTGCTGGTCAATTCTACATTTTATATCCGGATGACACACGCCTGCAAAGTTGTTGCATTGAATTCAGTTTTTTATTAATGGTCTGATTAAATCATTCTCCATAAGATCTTTTCTTAGGCATAAACCCCAAATAAACAAATGGAACTGCCTGCGTCCCTATCTCTCATCAAAGAGGAAAAAAAAATACATAGGACTGATGTTCAGTCATTAACACCAAATGCCACTGAAACCAGCCACAGCCCAGTCCAATTTGGAATTTTCTGAATCTTATTAAGCAAAACTAAATATGATTCAAATTAACAAATATTGGTTTTCCTTCACCCGCATATGTTCCATTGCAATGTTTTCTCTTGGCTCACCACTCCAATCCCCTTGAAATGCCCCCAAGTAACTACAGGCATTTAAGATGGCCAAAGCTGCTTTGTGTGTCTGCGCACACCTGAAATTAGGTCTGTCGACTGCACAGCATTTCTGACTGCTGTGACTGCTGTAAGGAAAGATCCACGAGCAGAGAGGAAGCACGTGGGTGTATACCACAGTTCTACATTCAACAACCTACACAAAATATGTGTGAGAAGCTAGGCATCACATCATAGCCTGAAGGCATATTAAATTGCATGAAGATTTAAGATACTGTAAAGAATTTTGCTCTCAGAAAACCCTCCTTTTTCCTGTCCTATAATGACAGGAACCAGTTACTCTCTTGTTCCTTACTGTCTCCCAGTCCTAGTGCTCATAAGAACATAATTCGGATGCTACAAAAGGGATTGTTGAATAATCATCGAATTTCCTGGAAATTATCACAACCTTATTCCCTCTCCCCCTGCACAACTCACTAGAGAAACACTGCTTTCTAATGACATAGAACTTCCTTGAAAAAAGTCATTTAAGAGGTCAGCTAAAACACTTCTATTTGTTTAATAATTTTAGCAACATAAAAATTTCCCAAATAGTATCCCTAAAATAAATATATGATTTGGATATAATGACTGTTGAACTAAAAATGGCCTTCTTCAAAAGAACCTTGGAGGATCATCATTAAAGTTAGGGGGGGAAAAAAAGAAACCTCTAAAGCAATGGTACATATTATTTCCAACTCCACTTTCTTGTCCCTCTCTGCTCCTTCCACTGGGATTAAATGAAAGACCCATCCCTTAGTTGATTACATACTTTCAGGATAGAGATGACAGGAAACATGAAATGCAGATTTTCTCTGTGTAGTTGTCTTTGGGGGAAAACCTTTCACTGTCTAAAAGAGTGGCCATGAATACTAAACACCTTATATTAGCCAAGGACTCTATCTTGGAATAAGTCAGGAAATGACACTTTGTGTCTGCAATTATTCTGCCTTCTACTAAGAACCTCTGCTTAAATTTAGACATATAACAGAAATAAAAGGTGTTTATTCCATTTGTCCCTTAACCCAAAAGACTGTTTGGAGAGCTGTTATTATCATCCATGTACTGCCTATGAGTCCTGCTGGATCTGAGGGCATAGAGCAGTTGTCAGTCTTGTACACTTGGAAACATTAGTGATACAGTAATTCACATTTGATATGTCTCAGAAAACAGGGGGGCTTGTTAAAATATACATGTTCTCGATAAGCCATAAAGAAACTATGACCCTCATGATTGCCAGTTCCTAAGATCCACACCCTCATATAGGTCTTCCCTTGAGTGTGGACAAGACCTACAATCTGCTTCTAACCAAAAGAATATGGTAAAAGTAATAGGATCCCACTTCAGGGGTTATGTTAAATTGTACAAGATTGTCTTTCCAGGAGACTCACTCTAAAAAGTCTCTTGACTGGCTCCATGAAATAAGTGGCCAGGCTGGGGAAGTACATATGGCAGGAAATGAGGGCAAGCTCTAAGAGGAGAAGGTGTCCTCCAGGAACAGAGGGCAGCCCCTGAGATCTGCGTGTGGCCTCTGCCTGAAAGCCAGCAAAACTCTGTGGTCCTCAATCTGACAACCACGGGGCCTGAATTCTGTCAACAACCTGAGTGAGGTTAGAAGTGGATTCTTTCCCAGTTGAGCCTCCAGATAAGACTGCAGCCCAGCCCATACCTAGACTGCAGCTTTCAGAGAACCTGAGCTGAGGACACATTTAAGTCACGCCTGCACTCCTGACCTACAAAATTTCTGAGATGTTAACTGTGTTTTTTAAGCTGTTTGGTTTATGGTAATTTGTTACAAAGAAATATTAAGATTTCTAGAGTTTGGGACAATATTCAGTGTTAAGTTCTCTAAAATTCTGTTCTCAAATATCACATGTGAAAAAAAAATGTGATGCATATAAAAGTTTAATTGCAATCAGTAAGATTAACATTTTTAGTTCCGATACCTTTTTAAATCTGAAAATGGCATAAAAATAGAAGATGCTTTGCCAAAAGATGCTTCCTATTAATCTCAGTCTAGTCTAATTGTTCTTTTACTAAGTGATAAAAACACAAAATACATATTAATAAATGTACATTCATTCACCTTTATAATAGCTGATTATTTTTGCTTCGTTAAAGAGACACTTCTAAAGTAAAATTATCTAATACTTAATCTCAAATCTGCCTGCTAAAATATACCCTTCAAAGATGCACATCAAAATAAAAAAATCTACATGTGACCAGCCTGTGGTTAGTAGTTACCTCCCACTAACTCTTACATACGAATTTTGGTAAACTCAGTAAGAACACCTGGCATCATTTTGACCTTAGCAACCTTCAAAGGTACACCATGGGCCATAGTACCACTGCAAGTTCCAGTGCGAATTCTATAAGTATTCAGGATGGACCATGACTATGTCTGCCATCAGCTGTGGATTAGATCTCGATGTCCCATGTCAGAGACGTGTACTTCAGAACCACTAGTTAATAATGCCCAACCTTCGCTCAGCAAGCTGGTTACACTGTTGTCACTCATGACTGAAACAACTCTTCATTCTTAGGGAAGCCTCATAGCCAAGCTTCTTGAATCAGAGGCATGACCACATTTATAGACAGAACTCTTTAAAATTTTACACATACCCTTTCTTCCCTGCCATATGGTATGGATGAGAACTGGCTCAAACAAGAGTAACTTGTTTGAACTAGGACTGCCCTCTGGCTCTCAGGATATGTAGCCAAGTCAACCTTCCTGTCACACATTTTTTCCCCTTGTAATGAATTCTCAGCTTTCTTTTGTACTTCCCACCTACTACTACAGTCATGCCTAAATATTTCTACATCCATATTGTAGCAGTTACTTTTCAGGGAGAATCATTATCCCCCATGTAATCGGTAGACTCAAAGAATTATGGGTTGAGGGAGTTGAGGAAGCACAAAGGATTCCATATTCCAAGCCTATCTCAGTTCCTGCTAGGGGCATAATAACCTATCCATCAATATCCTCTTTGACTATTCTAATTCAAAAAACAACTGAAGAAATAAGATGATTTCCGTTCATAATTAAAAAGAATGATTTCTTGAACAATGTTCAAGGAATGTTCTAGGAATGACGACCCTAGCTCAATTAAGAAATATCCAACCTCATACAAAATAGCCAATCTCGAAAATCTATCTGAAAGAATCAGAACAATGTGTTTAGGAACAGGAAAACAATATCATCCATCACATCAGATTGTCAGTCTTTTTGTGATCTGCTTACTAATTATGATATCATAAGTGCGATAAATGCTAAAAAGCTATGACTTTTTAGATCATGGCATTTTAAACTGATATTAACTTCTGCATGGTTTCTGGTGCAGTGGGTAATGACAAAAATAGGAAACTATTATATTATAAATTAATATCTGGGTGTGCAAATGAATCCTCACTAAAATATTTATTTGGAGTTAATTAAATCCCATTATGAGATCCATCATCACAAATTATATCCTGCATACTGATCGTTGGTTAATTGCTTATTATCTTCCAAAGATGAATAAATGCAAGTCAAATCACTGAGAAGATTGCTACATTTTATTTGGGTACAGATAATAATTTATTTTATCTGAAACAACTCCAGAAGTAAATTGGCCAAACATACCACTCTCTTGCAAATAGACTCCAATGGATCTAGGCCAGGTGGTTTCATAACCCAGACCAGTGATGGACACACCAGTATTTCCCAAGTAAATACAGTATCCCCCTATCCACAAATATTGTGAATGCATGCATGTACTTCATCCTCCCACAGATAAATCTTGAAGAAAAAGATAAAGGAGACAGTAGGGCCAAGAGCCAAAATTACAAAGTGTTTCTCCCTCTTAACTACTAACATAAAGCTGTGGCCTGAAAAACAAAGAGGGGTTGGTTGAGATTCTATTTCCCATTCACCCTAATCATTGATGACCTTCGGCTTCCATCTTTATCTATTCTTACATCCCCAACTTCATGTTTACCGATAAAAGGTATTTTAAACATCCACATTTGTACTTAGCAAGAAAAACATAGGTATAGGATAGGGCAAGTATGTTGTTAGGTAATATTTCTTCAGACAATCAGTGCATCAAAGAGTCATGTATTTTTGGTACCCGGTAGTACCAAGCAGAGGTAGGCAAAAATTTCTATAGTTGTTGATTGGTTATTTTCAAATAATACCTGTCAAATTACATACTGGATACTCATTTTTGGTTCAAAGAACCTTGATAAATCTTGCTGTTGTGCTTAGAATGAGATCCCATTAAGAATAGTCTTCTTGGGGCACCTGGGTGTAAAGCCTCTGCCTTCGGCTCAGGTCATGATCCCAGGGTCCTGGGATTGAGCCCTGCATCAGGCTCTCTGCTCAGCAGGGAGCCTGCTACCTGCATCACTCCTCTCTGCCTACTTGTGATCTCTGTCAAATTAAAAAAAAAAAAAAAAAAAAAAAAAAGAAGAAGAAGAACAGTCTTCTTAGTCAATTTCACTTCTATTTGTTATTTTTGCAGGATCTAAGAAGATGTCTGAAACATCTAGACATAGCTTAATTCAACATATATTAATACATGAATATCTTAATTACTAGAGATAAAGACAGATAAGTGGACCTTCTTCTTTTATGTTTTCAGTATATTTCCCAATAAGTTGACTAAAGTTAATTATAGGGCCTGCCAAAAGCATATACATCTTCCTATGATGAGACTTAAGTTAGAGATTAAGTCAATGATGTAATACTAAAATAGATAATGGACACCAAAATTTAAATTTATGCCCTAATATCTTGCATTATATTCATTACTTTAGTATGTTAGTTATAAAAATTGTTGGCAAAAATCCAACATAAATGATGGTTAAATAATTTCATATATTTTGGCTAGGTCAAATAGCTATACTGAATTATAAGAAGGCAATGTTTAAAAAAAAATCCTTGAATTTCACTGTGCATATTGCTTATTTTTTCTATGTAGATTTTTGGAACATTTCCACTAATTAGGTGAATCCCAACACATTTTTAGTTCTAACAAACCACATCACCATTTTACTCTTTGGCTCTGGAAAGCCTCAAAATATTTAAATATGCCTTATCTAATTTATAAAGTGTTTTCATAAATGGACACATAATTACCATTCCTCCACATTCCACCCCAAAATGGAAAGCTATATAATTGTGAATTAATGAGATGGATTTTGTTTTGTACCTTATGTAAGTGAATTTCATTACTTTATAAAAGTGAATGATTCCTATAATGACTGAATTTAATGTTTTTAGTTATTTGTTTTTCCTTATAATATTGGGTTTTCAATATGCACATTATTTTTGTCTAATAACTTCTGTGAAGAACTAGACTCTTATATGAATCAATTATTTCAATATGTATTTTTAATGTTGATTTAAGCCTACCCTGTGTCCAAACTCCCAATGATAATAATTATGCTAATCAATTATCAAGCTTGGTTTATGATAAGATAGAAACGTTCAGAAAATTTATAAAGGTAAGAACTTGAGTGTATTGAATATGCAAACGTAAGAGCAGCCATATTTTTAGTAACTATATAAAACAGTTAAAGGTAGGGGTACCTGGATTGTTCATCCAACTCTTAATTTCTGTTCAAGTCATGATCTCAGGGTCATGGGATCAAGCCCTGAGTGGGGTCAATGCCCAGCACAGTGTCTGTCTGTCCCTCACCCTGCCCTCAATTTCATGTGCTCTCTCTCTCTCTCAATCTCTCTTTCTCTCATATAAATAAATAAATAAAATCTTAATAAAATTAAAAAAAGGTAAGGTTATATAACAAGATGAAAGACTGATATTTAGCAGAATGAGAAAACAAGATGAAATTCTAATATCTCTGTGAGGAAAATTATACATATGTAACAATATTCCATAGGAAGGGTTTTTTTTTATTTTTTGGTTTTTTATTTACATATAATGTATTATTATCCCCAGGGGTACAGGTCTGTGAATCACCAGGTTTACACACTTCACAGCACTCACCATAGCACATACCTTCCACAATGTCCATAACCCACCCTCTCCCTACCCCTCTCCCCCATAGGAAAGTTTTTAATTATTAGTCATTTTTTTTAAATAGGTAAAACATGGTATTAAGAATGACTTTTAGCAATTAGGAAACTTTTTTTTAATTGCTGAAAAATTCAACTAGTACATTACATTTAGGAAAATATCTTTAATAGGAAAGTATTGCCTTTCTTTAAGACAGTGGACTATAATACACATCAAAATAGAAATGGACCAAGGGATACAAGGGCTTTAGGCATTCTGTAGTACCAGTCTGACTGGCAAAGAAAGAGTGTTTAAAAACAAAGTCAGACATAAGCTGGCTACAACCAGAATCTTTTTTTTTCCTTATTTTCAGATATCCTAACCAGATACTCATTTCCTATATTCCACAAGTGAAAGAGTTCTATCTGCAACATATTTATAAATATCTATATAATTTAAATTTTTTTTCAATTTTATTAGATGATATATCTCATGTCCTACAATATTAAAAAGTGCACGATTACCAAATACCTTGTGAGCTAGTTTTAATTTAAAAAAACACTAGAACTGCAATAGCCATAGCCAAATATTTACTATTCCTCATGTATTAGCACTGGAATTTTCTAAAATTCTGAAGTGGAATCTTTGCCTAGATAAATACAAATACAAATGCATGCATACATACATATATTTTTTTGAAAAATTAAAGATATGTAAACTGATGAGAGTTTCAAATAATACAAAATTAGGGATTACTCAAATCACTGTTACCTCCCCCATGGTCTCCACTTTCTGCCAATTCTTCAAAAAAAATTTTTTTCATTCTGGATGAAATAGTAGATTAGACAAAAATGGAATTTTCTCCCTTTTGTTCCAAAAATGCAAACTGAATAGAAAATATTTCATGTTTGAAAGATCCAAAAAAGAAAATTTCCATAAAGTAGAAATTAATAGGGAACTCAGAGGAGTCGACAGGAGCTAAAATCAGTAGCTCACAGGAAGATAGGACTGTGGGCATCCCGGTAAGGCCATTAGAAATATACCTTATTTTGAACCTAAGGGTGGGAACAGTGAATGAGGACAGAAACAGTGCTCACTGCTCACCCATCTAATAAAAATAAACTGGTCAATGTGACCAGGATTTAGTTACAGCCTTAGCAAGTCTGAGTTGAAATAGGCTTATATTTCTTGGGAGTTTGAGCAGTGTCTCAGGGCAAGTCCTATGAATAAATGTACTGATGGAAACTGAGTTTGTGCACCCAACAATGCAGGCTCAAAATGAGCTCATCGTAAGGGCATATAAGGGAGTATCTCCTTCAGATGACGAGTTCACAAGATTTGCAAAGTATGAGTAAGTTCAATTCTGGAAAGGCAGTCAACCTATGCAACAAAGAAGAGAATTCATTCTGACAAAGTAATCATACTAAAGAAAACTAAAAAAGGACTATGAGTTTTCCTTCTGGCCATGAATGAGTAAAGTAACAGGAACCAGAATTGCCATCTTATCAGAACCAAACAACAATAAAAACCAAATAGAGAAAATATATGAGCCAATGATTTTTAAGATGTTGGATGTCAGGCAATGAAGTACAGTGATCCTTGAAATCTGGGGATGGTTGTGGGGTGGAGTAAAGTCCTACAATTGCCCCAGTTTACTGCTTTGAGATTTTCCAGGCCTTATGCTGGGAAGGGGATCACATGCACAGCCAGAAAGATTTGTCGAATTCAGGAGACACTGCTGAGAGTCTGGAGAAATAAAAGCACTTAGAATTTGCAAGAGAAAGTAACAGAAGGGAGAGAGATGCACAGAAAACTCCAGAGATCTGCAGAGGGTCACCCTGGAGTAGTCACGGAATATTGATCCATGCATGCAAGGTTGTCAACAAAAGCCAGGGAAAGAGTCACCCAAAGAATAGAGGCAATTCACAATATTCACACAGGAAATGGTGTCTGTGCCTACCAGCAACACCGGGAAGCCTCATAATGAGTACTGGTAGAGTACACAGAAGGGTCTTGCCTCATGGTAGAGAATAATTAACTCTAGACTAAACATCACTCTTGTTGCACCAATAAATCTTAAAAGGAAAATTTGGAAAGATCAACTTAACTTTATCCTAGAACAAACCTCAAGAAAATTTACAGGAATGTAAAAAGAGTCAGCACCCAAGAAAGTTAATGTCACAATGTCCGAAATCCAATCAAGAATTACCAGTCATATAGAAAAGCAGGAACATATAGCCCATAATCAGAAAACTCAATAATGTGATACCAGTGCAGAACAGGAAAGACATTAACAGGAAAGACATTAAAACTAATAACAGATTTAAACCAAACCATATGTTTAATACATGAACAAGTAAATGATCTAAACATATGAATTTAAAGGCAGAGATTATCAAATTGGATAAAACAACAAAGGCCCAATTATATGCTGCCTATAAGAAACACACTTTAAATACAAACACGACAAAGAGGTTAAAAGCGTGAGCATGGAGAAAGATACATCACACTAACACTAAAAGAAAACTAGAATGCCTTTATGAATATCAGACAAAGTGTAGATTTCAGAGCAAAGAATAGTATCAAATACAGAGAAGATCACAATTCATCAGGAGGATACAACCACCACTAATGTGTGTACACACCATAAAAGAATTGAAAATATTGAAGCAGAAAAAGAAGGGCTAAAAATCACTGATGGATTTGGTAACACAGAGGTCACTAAAGCAATTGCAGGAGAATGGTAATGATAGCAGGGTGGCTAAAATAGGTTGAGAAGAAGGGACATGGCAGTGGAAACACCAACTCTAAGGGCTCCTTCAAAAATTGTTACTGTAAAGGAACCCAACAAATGAGTTTACAAGGGGTAACATGGGGTCAAAGGTGGGTTTTTGGTTTTGTTTTTTTTTTCATTTTTTGACATAGAAAGCAAACTCCAACAAATGTGTATGCTTAAGGAAGTCCAGAGGGTACAGGAGAAAATTATGTACTGCACAGAAGAAAACAGAGATAATTACAGGAGACTACTTTGGAGAGGAAGAGGGAAAACTTCATATACTTGAAATTTAAAACCCTATTTCTGAATCATTCAGAAGTTAAACAGTAAATCATAATAAAAATTAGAAAACACTTCAAACTGAACAAAAATCAAAGCAATACTAGAGATCAAAAACTTGTGATGAGGCAGCTAGAGTGGCATGAAGGGGGGTATTTAAGACATTTAAATTTTGTATTAAAAAATTTAAAGGCTAACTTTTAATTAAAAAATAAAAGGCCAACTGTAATGAATAAAGAGTTCACTTAGGATATAAGAAATAGAAAAAGAAGGGAGTTCCTCTGTAGGTTTGGAGTATCTGGACTACATGGACAACATAAAATTTAAGACCTTCTACAGCTGAATTACTGAACAGACTCGACAGGCTTATCAATCCAATAACAGATCAATGCTTAAAGTCCAAATCTGCAAAGCTCAAGGAGAGACATATTATCTAAGTATGTTTCCCCTTATATTGGCAATTCAGTCAGTTCTGTTTTTAACCAAAGACAAACAGAAATAGACAAGATCAATGGAACAATAAATTCCTTATATAAAATCACCAAACCATATGAACAGTATCTCAAAAATGCATATACATAACTACCGAAAGCTTTTGAAGACATCTTCTTTAGCCACTAACTATAGACATATATCCAGATACTGAGTTGCAGAAATTAAACATAGCTTTAAAAACTTTTTTTTCTATAATAAGATGATATGCTTATTCTTTAATCTTTCACATCTGGCTATAAACTCTAATCTTCATTGACTTTAAGAGAAAATTACTTCTTAGAAGGAAAACAGCACAGGATAAGATAAATTATTGGTCATTCAAAAATAGGAACATGAAAATCTCCTAAATAATAATTTGTTCAAAAATAAAGCTGTTATTATTTGGCCTACCAAACAACACTCTTTGATTTTTTAAAATTCTTGGTGAGAGCACACTTTTTGGTTTAATCATGACTGGAAAGAGAATCTCTGCTTTTCTGAAAGGTCACACATTATTTTATTTAAATGGATTCATATGACAGTAAACTAGAAATAAGGTTCTTATCAAATTCACTCAGTTATCTACTGACTAAAAAACAAAACACAACAAAACGTATAACTTGGGCCAGTCATTCTTTTGGGATCAAGGGGTAGAAGAAACATTATCTCTCTCAAAGAACCCTCATTTCTGCTGGGGGCCTAGACAATAAAGCAACAGTTATAAGTGAGGAAGTTGAAGGCTACGATGGGATGCATACTTAGGACTCTACAGCAGAGAAGGTTAAGCATATGAGAAGAGTCAGAACACATTTGAACAATAAATCAAATAAGGCCAGGCTCACAAGGTGGCGGGAAAACAGGTCTACACAAAAGGCTAATCATTTATAAAGATAAAAATCATCTATACAGATGTCACATTACAAATATTCCGTATCACTGGACGATGGTGTCCAATCTAGTTTGAGAATTTGAAGAGGTATTTGTTTCATGAAGCCAGGAAGGTCCCTGATAAGGTGAGGGGCACTGAGAATCCAAATTCAGTTTGAAGATTTAATCCCACAGAGAAAAAGAAACTTCTAAGGGATGGAGAAAAAGAAGGCAGCCGGGAAGAACCTGATCTTAGAACTTTTGTCAGTATTTACTGGAATGGTCATCACATCCATCTAGGTGAGAAAGGAAGGCACAGAGGGAGGTTTGGTAAATAATGCAAGTCATGTAACTAGGTAGGATTTGATTCCAAGCATTCTGACTCCAGACTTCATGCTTAAAACTCCAAGGAAGTTCTGAATCTCACTTTTAGGGAGATTGAATCATAAAAATTATTTTAACAATTTAAATAGTTTGTAAAACGAAGAACTGCCAATCAGTGATTAATACAAGGGGTTGGAAGCAAAAGCAAAAGAAATAATGAACAGAAAGGGAATGAAGTTGCAGTGTTCAACAATTCATTAGTTGCGTACTATATTCTGGCTAACTGAACATAATTTAAAAAAAAACTATTTTACTAAGAAAAATTTAAAAAAAAAAGAAAGAATGAAGTGAAAATTTCGAAGAGGAGAAAACAAAGGAACTATAAAGTGAAATTCCTGGGAAAAGCAGTAATGGTGTATTTTATGTTTTCAGAATCCAAATTATGCTTTAAAATGTATTTGGTTATTGCCAGAATCTTGTCTCTTTCTATCCCAAGTATTTTTCAAAGACTTTTTTTAGGTTCACAGCAAAATGGAAAATAAGGTACAGATATTTCCCATTGACCCACTGCCCCTCCCCCATGCATAGCTCCCCTGTCACCAATGTCCTCACCAGAGGGGACATTACTAAAAGTGATGAACTCACATTGACCCATCACAATCACCCAAAGTCCATAATCCATCCCCGGGTTCACCCTTGTTATTTTATATTCTACACACCTGGACATATGTATATTGATATGTATCCATCATTATAGGATTATCCACAGTATTTTCACTGCCCTAAAATTTCTCTGCACTCCACCCATTCATCTCTCTCTTGCCCTCACACCTGGTAACCAGGAACCTTTATACGATCTCCATAGTTGTGCCTTTTCTGGAATATCATATAACTGGAATTATAAAGTATGCAGCCTTTTTACTCTCACTTTCCTTCCACTTAGTAATACGCATTTAAGATTTCTCCATGTCTTGTCATGGGTTGACCAGACCTTTCTTTTATTCCACTGTCTGAACGGACCACAGTTTATTTATCCACTTACCTACAAAAGGACATACTGGTTGCTTCCAAGTTCTGGTGATTATAATTAAGCTGCTGTAAATATCCATGTGCAGGTTTTGTGTGGACGTAAGTTTTTTCAACTCCTTTAGGAAAATATCGAGGAGCATGACTGCTAAATCATATCACAAGAGTATATTTAGTTTTACATAAAGCCACGTCTTCCAAAGTAGTTGTACCATGTTGCGTTCCCACTGGCAATGCATGAGGGTCCTGTGGTCCCACATGCTCATGAGCATTTGGTGTTGTCAGTGGTCCAGATTTTGATCATTCTAAAAGATGTGTAGTATTATCTTATTGTTTTTTTTTTAATTTGCATCTCTCTGATGACATATGATGGGGAGAATCTTTTTAAATACTTATTTGCCATTTGTGTACCTTCTCTGGTGAGGTCTCTGTTTAAGGTCATTGGTCCATTTTTTTTTTAATAAAATGTCTTTGTGTTCTCATTGTTGAGTTTTAGGAGCTCCTTGTATATTTTGGGTAATAGTCCTTTATCAGATGTGTCTATGCAAATATTTTCTCCCAGTTTGTGGCTTGTTTGCTCATTCTCTTGACATTGTCTGCAGTATTAATGCTATCCAGCTTATCAATTATTTTCTTCATGGGCATTGTCTTTGGTGTTGCAGCTAATAAGTCATCAATCACCACGTCTAAGATCATGTAGGTTTCCTCCTGTGTTACCTTCCAGGAGGTTTTAGTTTTGTATTTTCCATTTAGGTCTAAAATCCATTTCGAATTAACTTTTGTGAAGGGTGTAATATCTATGTCTAGATTCACTGTCAAAAGAAAGAAAATCTATAGAACTGTACTTTTATTTTATTGTTCTGAAGATTTCATTACTAGTATAGGACAAAACGTATAAATATTTAGAATGTTTCATTTCTAATGTAATCAAATTACACCATTTTGTACATAAAAATGAAGGTTTTAGAGTACTAATCATGTTATTCCATAAACATATATATTCAAATTCCTTTAAAATAGAACTTGGAGATGTTTTTAAAATAAAGGAGATTCATTATTGCTTTCATTATAATAATGCTTACATTCCCAACAAAATAATTATAATTACTTAATAAATGTATGTTTTGTTACAAATAACACAGAAATGCTGACAGACAGCATTTTGTCCTTCGGCTCAGGTCATGATCCCAGGGTCTCAAGGGATTGAGTCCTGCATCAGGCTGCCTGCTCAGGGGGATTCTGCTTCTCCCTCCCCTTCTACCCTCGCCCCAGCTCATGCATGCTCTCTCTCTCTCTCTCTCTCAAATAAGTAAAATATTTTAAAAAACAAAAAAAATAAAGTGTTCTGACCTATTCTTTTTTTCCTGCTAGGTGTGGGAGTACATTTCTACCTGTGGAGGGAGAAGGGAAGAAGGGAATTGTTTAAGGTTTGTTAAGGAAATTGTTAAGGTTTCTCCTCAGTTTGTCCCAACTCTCCTACTAAAAAAGGCAACATCATTAACTGTCTCCACTTACAGATGGAAAATGAGGCTCAGAGCATTTAAGAAACTTTCTCAAGACCACACAGTCAGTACTGAGCAGCGTGACCCCAGAGACTTATCCTTAACAAGTATGCCCTTCAGAACAACCCCATATTCCTACATGTAGCCTGGCAGACAGGCCCCCAAAAGTGGGAAAGTTAATCCTAATGACCACAGGCAAATTTGAAGCTTAGGAATATTTACCATACCTGTATGAGTGGATTTGGGGTGCATGATTAGCATTAAGCACTCTGGAAATGCATGGCACTGCTGGATAAGATGATGTTTCTCCATCTCTCAGAAAAGGGAGGGTTACCCCAGTGTTGCCGGTATCCACCAGTGGGTTAGCCTTGCAAATACACTCTGTGAAAGGTACCAGAGTTGATCTGTGGTGGTTTGGCTGTGCAACCTAAATTGAAGTTGATTTGAAGCTGTTCTTTATAATTTCCCATTGTGAGGTTCCACATTGTGAGTACTGAACTAGAAATCTCATTACTTTAATAGCAATATGGCAAGGATAACACACAATGCAGGAGAAAGTATGTAAACAATAATCTCCCCAAAGTGCCGGACTTGACTCCTATAAGCTTCAATCTTTAACCATACAACTCTCTTTGATGTAGTCTTGAGTACATTCTGTGTCCCTTGACATGTGAGGAAACAAGAAAGGGCAGTTCCTGCTTTCAGAAATGTATAACCTCATTAGGAAAAGAGCCTTCATTAAAAAAAAAAAGGCAAATAACAAAATGATGACATTTCAAAAAAGTAAGTGATATCATGATTATAGCAAGAAATATCAATGAGTGCTATAAGAGTCTGTAAGGTGTCTCATAAAAGAAAGATAAGGAAGAAGCCACATGAAAAATACCTACTGGATGACTGTCTAAATGTCAGAAGAAAGAAGGAAGGAAGCAAGGGAGATTGACTTGAATGAAAAGGACAGTTCCTCCAGCAAACTATTCTAATGAGTTGTTTATTTTCTTAAATAAGAAGACAAGGGGTTTTTGCAATTTTTTGAGAGAGAGAGAAGCTGAGTATGGAGTCTGAGGGGGGCTCGATCTCACAACCCTGAGATCATGACCTGGGCAGAAATCAAGAATCAGATGTTTAACCAACTGAGCCACCCAAGTACTCCTAAAACAATGAGATCAATACGAACACACCTTATTATTACTGTTTCATTTTACTATTATTTTATGTACAAATGTGCACTTGAAAAAAATCCGCAGATATTTTAAGCAGATACCAAGAAACTCTTGCTTACAAGAAGACATTTTTTAAAAAATAACCCTCAGTTTAGTTGTATATTTATATGTTGTGTATTAAATGACCCTGAAGCAAGGGCTATCTGTAAATAACACATTTCACTTTCAAATAACATTATAAGTGGCCTAAAATGTTAATTGCCAACCTTTTTACAGACGAACACATCAATAGACCAACCTAAAAATAGCAAGGAAGACAAAAAATTGAAGTGAGTCGTTTAGTATAACAGTGAGTTACCAGTAGGTATACATTATTGCAGCAGCTTGGAAAATCAAATTTCTTGTGCAAAATCTATTGAAACATATTAGAAATTTCTGGGACCTCTCTGATTTCAGCATGTTACTATTATAGATGGTAAGTTTGAGTTTTGTTGCTATCAAAGTTTCTTCTTACGTATCTAATATACCTAGCCTGTTCCCCTAAATTCATTTCCACTTTTTTAAAGATTTTATTTATTTATTTGACAGACAGAGATCACAAGTAGGCAGAGCAGCAGACAGAGAGAGAGGGGGAAGCAGGCTTCCCGCTGAGCAGAGAGCCCAGTGTGGGGCTCGATCCCAAGCCCCTGAGATTATGACCTGAGCCGGAGGCAGAGGCTTAACCCACTGAGCAACCCAAATGCCCCATTCATCTCTATTTTTTTAAATTACTATCTCCATTTTTTAAAAAGATTTATTTATTTATTTGAGAGAGAGAGAGAGAGAGAGAGAGTGAGAGAAAGCATGAGAGGGGAGAAGGTCAGAGGGAGAAGCAGACTCCCCATAGAGCTGGGAGCCCGATGCGGAACTTGATCCTGGGACTCCAGGATCATGACCTGAGCCGAAGGCAGTTGTTTAACCAACTGAGCCACCCAGGTGTCCCATTCATCTCCATTTTTATTTATAAGTTTATATATCTACCAAATATTTCCATTTAAAAACATCAAACTAGGGGCATCTGAGTGGCTTAATCAGTTAAGTGTGTCCAACTCTCGATTTTAGCTCAGGTCATGATCTCGGGGTCCTGAGGTTAAGCCCCTCATCCTCAGGCTCCCATGCTCAGTGTGGAGTCTACTTGAGATTCTCTCTCCCTCTCTCTCTGCCCCATACCTTGCTTGCATGCTCTGTCTAACAACAACAAAACAAAACAAAATCTTCAAAACATCGTACTAACCAATAGTCATAATTATCTAAATAAAACTGATAAAACTGGGCTCTACTATAAGCCAGAAAGTAGTTTGTCCATCACATTTAAAACAGAGTCATCAATTAATTTAAGCTTGAAGGAAAGACAATAGAAGCAGACCATCTTGGATAAGAGTTTTTTAAAGAAGACTATAACATCCTTTTTTTTTCTTTTTTTCAAAATTTACTTCAGGTTTTCATGTCCTAACATATCAATATGACAAGTAATCTTTAAATAAAAATAATAAATAGTAAAAATAATACTTAAAAAATGACCTCAAAATGTGGATAGAAATCAATAGAGCTCAACTCTGAAATCTGTGTGTAGTCTCTTTAACTTTTAAAAACTTAACACACACACAAGGGCGCCTGGTGGCTCAGTCAGTTATGCATCCAACTGTTGGTTTCAGCTCAAGCTGTGATATCAGGGTCCTGAGATCAAGCCCCACATCATCGAACTCCATGCTGGATGTGCAGTCTGCTTAAGATTCTCAGTCCCTCTCCCTCTTCCCCTCCCCACCTCACTTGGGTGTGTATGCTCCTCTCTCAAAAGAAATGCACATGTAACACATACACAAATAGTGTACAGCTTGCATAAGGACTCATGGAAAGAGTGTTACCACGTTCCAGAAGCTTTATTTGTAGCCCTTCTTATTATAACCCCTCTTTCTGCCCCAAACATAACTATTATTCTAACTCAAACACCATATATTGATATCACTGCATATTTTTTAACTTCATATTGATAGAATCATACCATAGTCTTAAGTTCCTTCCACTCAACATGGTAATTTTAAGATTCATCCATGTTTTCAGGTGTAACTGTATTTATTCATACTCATTGCTACACGTGTTTCATGATATGAGTAGACTACACTGTATCATTCATTTTAGTACTGAGGGGCATCTGACCGTTTCTATCTTCTGACTATCACAAACGTTGTTATGAACATTCATCTACATCACTCTTGGTTTTCCTGTTTATGCATTTCTGTTGGATATGACTCAGAGGCAGAACCATGGGCTTAGAGTGTCCAGATGCTCAATACTAGTAAACTTGTTTCCAAAATGATTGTGCTAATCTACATTCCCACCAGTACAATATGAGCATTCACCATCTTTGCCAAAATTTACTATTGTCAATCTTTTGAAGGTGAACAACTTTTATAGGGTTATTGGCCATTTGGATATTCATCTTTGTAGACTGCCTGCTCAAGTTTCTTGCCTTTTTTTTTTTTTTGGCCTTTTTTTAAAATATATGTGTTGCAAACACACTTCCATCTGTAACTTACCTCTCATTCTCTATTGAAGTCTTTACTAACAGAAGTTCTTAGTTTTAATGTAGTCCAAATTTTTAGTTTTCTCTTTTTAGTTTTCTCTTCTCTTTAGTTTTCTCTTAATGGCTTCTGTCTTACTAAATCTACAGTTATGAAAATATTCATAAATATTTTACCTTTTACATTTAAACTAATATTTTACATACTTTTTTTTATGTGGATGATATAAGTGTCAAATTTCATTTTCTCCTCTGGATTGTCCAACTGAATCAGCAACTTTTATTAAGACAGAAAAAAATCTTTAGTTTTTCTGTGTTTATTGAAATGTTTCTGCAGTCTGTTTTCCATCCCACTGGATACCAATGGTACCTTACGTTATGGACTGTATCTTTATAAAAAGTCTTGGTATCGGAAAGTCTAAGTCTTCCCAAGTCGTTCTTCAAAAGAGTCTCAGCTATCTTCTTCCCTATTCTTGTCCCTTTTCATTTGCATATTAATTTTGGAATCAGCATTTCAATTTCTATCAAAAAAAAAAGGTACCTGACAAAATTTTGATTAGGATTGCTTTGAGTTTATAAATTTGTTTTTTTTCTTCCATTTTAGTTCACTATCCTGTTATAGCAGTTTTATCCATCTTAGGTATTTGATATTGTTGATGCTATTATGAATAGCATCTCTCTTTGGAATTTCATTTTATTAGTAGTATATTTCAATTTGAGTTCATATTGTTAGAAAACTTTATTGTTGGTATATTGAAATGATGTTTTAATATTGATTTTATGTCCCCAGCTTTGGTGAAATTCACTAATTGTTCAAATATGTAAATTATTATGAAATTTAAAGAATAGTATCACTGAAATAATGGTTTTGTTTCTTCCTTTCCATTTATACAGTTTTACTTCTTTTATTTGCCCTATTGTACTAATCTCTCCAATAACATTTGAAAAGAAGTGATGGTTGTGGGCATCACTATAGGTTTTCCAATGTAAGAGAAACATTATCAACATTTTATTACTAAGTATGATGTTAGCCATAAGGTTTTCTCTAGCTAACTTTATCAAATTCATTTCTTTGTGTAGATACTATTTTTGCCATAAACAGATGTCAAATATTATCAAATGCACTTCTGTGCATATAGAGATGATCCTGTGATTTGTTTTTTCCTTCTTCCTTCTCTTAAAGTGAGAAACTATATTACATGTGTTTCTGGTGGTAAATTAAACGTATTCCTGGAAAACACTACCTAGTTTTTGTGTATTATGACCATATGTATATATATATCCCCTGTTTCTCTCCTGAGTAAATTGTTTAATTTCTTGTCTCTGTGCTCAATCTAGCTGAGGAAGGGAAGGTGTTATTTTATTGACTTTACAAATAACTAGCTCTTCACTTTGTACCTTCTATTTTGCTTTTTATTTTTTCTGTTGCTACCATTATTTCCTTTCTTCTACTTTATTTGAGATGGACACCAAGATCATTGATTTTCCATTTCTCTTTACTTGTATGAAACTCATCTATCACTCTAAATTTCCCTCTGCATCTCAAATATTTGATAACTCCTCTTTTTTCCTTCATTATTTCACTCAAAACATATTCTAATGCTTACTAGGATTTCCCTTATCTAAAAGTATGTTTTAATTTCCAAACATAAGGGACTTTTACATTATCATGGTATTATTTATTCTAACTTAATTCTTTATGAACAGAAAATAATCTCTTTAATTTTGTTCAAACTCATATTAGAGCCCAGAATATGGTCACATTTTTAAAATGCCTGTGTGCCATTTAAATGACCTCCATATTATAAGTATGAGCACTGACTTATGTACGTCCTTCTAAATTGTTAATAACACCATTTAAGTTTACTGTATTCTTACTAATTTACTTTTGTCTTCTTCGTCCAATAGGTTATTTCAGGTTTTATTTTTAAAAACTATGCCAGTGAGTGTCTACAAATCCAACACTATTACTTCTTCATAGTAAATTGAAATTTAATCACTATAAAATGCTCCCTTTTGGTTTTAGTAATCCTTTATGTCTTAAAGACTTTTCAAATACTAATGTTGCCATAACCGTGATGAGTTGGTGTGCCTTATATTTACATTAGTTTTATTTTTAGGTATTTGCATTATATACTTTTTTGCATTATATACTTTTTTCTATTCTTTTTACTTGTCAATTTTTCTAAATTCTTGCATTTTAGGTTGTCTCTTACAAGCAGCATATAATTAGGATTTTTTCCGGTCTCACATTCTTGACTTTTATTTTGAGCACTCAACATATTTAACATTAACTCATTTATGAGGTATGTGAATTTAATCAATTTATTATTTGTTACCCACCCCCCCCCGCCTTTCTTATGTTCTCTTTCCTTTCATACTTGATATTTTTCTTGATTGACTAATTTTTTACCATGCCATTTGCCGTATATTTTCTTGGTAGTTATTCATGCTTTTCTTATTCTTTTAGTGATTGTCCTAGAGCTTCAAATAGGCATTCTTGACCTGGAAAAGTCTAATCTGAATTACAACCTCACCTTTTTCTAAATACTAAAAGGACCTCAAAATGCATATATGTCATCTGACTCATTTCTTAGATACTCGTAGTGTATATTTTAACACTATATATGTTTTGAACCCCACAGGGTATATTTTCACTATTATTGTAATGGATGGTAGTTGTGTCAGGAGTCCCTAGGATCACCCTTAAATGCAGAGAATCATTAAAAGCTCTCATGGGACTCAGCACACAGTTGTACTCACAGCAAAAATTTATGAAGTCCATAAGTACATGTAGAACTGGATTATAATAAAAAAGCAGCAGACTCTGAAGGAATTCATGTGCACATTTCTTTAGACGCTTCTCCCTTCCTTTAAGAGGTTGCATAGAACATACTTTGCCCTCAACAATAAAAATACAGCCACATGTGTACATTGTCTACTCAGGGGAAGCCACCAGAGACTCCACGCCCAAGCCCAAGGTTTGTACTGGGACTGTTTTGATAGGTTTATCAGGAACTGGTCACATAGGCATCGTCTGCTGAACTTGTGCCAAAATTCCAATCTCACAGAAGGAAATGAGATACTCAGCATAAACTTGTGCTAGAAATAGTGGACTGCTATAATTTCAGAAAGGTTTACATCAGTGTAGGGAACTGTTGACCAGCCAAGTTCCCAGAGACCAGTCTTGGAAGCAGAAGTCTCTAAGGGACTGCAGTATCAGGCCTGCTATAAAGTTTTCCTGCATTTAAAGTTTATCCATATATTTGGGGCTTTTATGGCTACTCAGTCCTTCCTACATTTCTTAGTTTCTATAGGTGACCATTTTTCTTTCTGCCTAAAGAATAGACCTATTTTTAGTGTTGGTATACTGATGACAATGTCTAAAAAAATACAGCTATGTTTCATCTTGAAGAATATTTTTCTTCCTTTTTTTTTTTCATGTAAGAGCTGAAGTATTTTTTTTAAGATTTTATTTATTTATTTGACAGGAGGAAATCACAAGTAGGCAGAGAGGCAGGCAGAGAGAGAGGGGGAAGCAGGTTCCCTGCTGAGTGGAGAGCCCACTGTGGGGACTGATGACCCCAGGACCCCGAGATCATGACCTGAGCTGAAGGCAGAGGTTTAACCCACTGAGCCACCCAGGCACCCCAAGAATATTTTTGATGTGTATATAATTCTAGTTTTATAGTTATTTTCACTTATTCCATTAACATTTCATTGTCTACTGTCTTCTATTTTTTTCTGTTGACTGCTGGCTAGCTGCTGATCTTATCACTGCCCCCTTAAAGGTTCTAAATGTTTTTTTCCCTCGACTGCTTTTAGAACTATTTTTTGTCTTTGGTTTTGACCATTTTCACTGTGATAGGCTAGAGATGATTTTTTTATTTATTCCACTTGGGGTTCATTTGCAGTCTGATGTCTCTCACACTTTGTCAAAATTTCTCAACTCTTGTTCTTCTGTGTATTGTTTCTGCCCCTTCTCTCTGCTTTCTCCTTCTGAGATTCTTACTACACAAGCTAATTTTTCTCACCACTCTTTATTTCCCATCTTTTTTTTTTTAAAGATTTTATTTATTAACAGAGAGAGAGGGATCACAAATAGGCAGAGAGGCAGGCAGAGAGAGAGGGAGAAGCAGGCTCCGTACTGAGCATAGAGCCCGATGAAGGGCTCGATCCCAAGACCTTGAGATTATGACCTGAGCTGAAGGCAGAGGCTTAACCCACTGAGCCACCCAGGTACCCCCCACCCCATTTCCCATCCTTTTATCTCTCTGAATATTTTGTTTTGACGGGTATTACAGTTTACTAACCCCTTCAGCTTCATTATTAAATCTTCTGTGAAACTCATCCATTATACTCTTCATTTGGTTATTTTACTTTTGATTAACTTCCCTATTTGCAAGTAAATAAATAGAAATGAAATAATATCTCTCACTTGTTTCTTTTTTACATTTCTCATGCCTCTGCCTAGAATCTGAAACTTACCTTTTCTTTCCCTGAAAATTATGACACATCATTTTTTCATAAGTTTATGCTTGATATTTTCATTATCTGAAAGTTCTGTTGAGTTTCTTTCTTTGGTATTCCATCCTGTCTCTATACCTGTGTCTGTTTGTTTGAGTGCCAGATACTTCATGTAGAAAATTAAAGACATAATTTGCCGCCTCAGGTAACATTATCTTTCTGGCAAGAATACCTTCTTCTGATTTCTGGCGTTTGCTAGGAATATTAGGAAGCCCATATCATCTTGATATAATCAGAAATTGAGATTATCCAATATTTGGTTTACAATCTTATGAGAGACAGTTTTTTTTCCTACTATAAGCTTATTCCTAGATTATTTGGAGTCCAAATGCCTGCCTTGGCAAGTCCTAACTTCCAACTTTTGTTCTCCTAGCACTGTGAATCTGTCAAAACCTCTGCCTCTCAATTGCCTCTTCCAGAATCTGGACGCACAGGGGAAAAGCCGCTCTAAGCCAAGACTTCGGCCCCATAATTATTTACATGCTAGTTCTCTGATGCCTTCAAGCAAATGTTTATGTAGGCTTTTGAGATTTGCTAATTCTTCTCAGTAAAGATTAATTTATCCCGTCCCTCATGTATGTTTATTGGGAAGTGTGTGCATGCACATGTGCATGTGAGATTTTAAATTTTCCTTCCTATTAAACTAGTTATTGAGAGGTTGTCACATTGAAATCGTCAATATTCTGCACTGATAATTTAATCATTTTTAGAGCACAATAGCTTCACAAGCTGTGCAGAACTAAAATCATAAACATTTTAAATAGAAGTGGATTAAGTCTGCAAATAAATATGCAATTATAAAATACATGAGTGAATATATATTCTCCTCAAAAATTAGTTATTAAGTAAAAGTTAAGCTGGAAGAGAGACCAGCACACCACCCCACCCACTATTAAGTAAAGTCAGGGAGACCCCAGTAAGATCTGAGATGAATCAAGATCTAAGAGGGAAGGGAGATGAGTCAGTCCTGGCAGAAAATCAGATTCAGAGTGAAAAACAAAATGTGGAATCCACAGTAACAATCCCAAGTTTCCAGAGTCAATACCGAGGGGGTCAAGATGGTGTTATATGTGTTTCACTCTAGTTTCGTATCTACCTTCTAAATTCTCTAAAAATCTCTTTTTAGAGCACACAGACTATTGCACATAAACATAGTAAAATCTGAACACACACCTCACACAAATAATAAATTAATGAATATAGGCAGAGTAATAAAGGACTTCATAAGCTTCTAGAAGAACAAGAATGACAGCATGCTTGGCAGGGAGTAGGAACAGGGGCAGGTGGGTGCGTACAGTGGAAGGGGGAGTCTGAGGTAACGGGAAAGATAGAATATCTGTGGCTAGATCTCCACGTAGAAAAGCTAAAGAAAAGTTTCCAAAGGCTAAGGAAGGCTGCAAAAATTTCCTTTAAGAAAAAGTAATTATTTTTACTCATATATAATATTTCATGGAGGGGAACAGTCTTTAATCTACTTGGTTATAAACATGTTGCACTAAAAAGCTTTAAAGTGTGACCCTTAAGTATTCAGATTAATTCTGTGAAAATGCATTCATTGGAATATCACGTCTCTTGTATGAAACACACTTATCACCCAAGATGTACCTTGAAAGTATTTTATAAGGCTTTAATGCTGAGGCTCTTACAGATGAGCAAATAAAAGCACAGAACGGTATCATGATGCAAATTCTGTAAGAGCCTCAGAAGGAAGAACACAAAGGAGCACAACTAAAACACATAAAGAAGCAGGAAGTCCTTACCACGGGTCACATGATACATGACAGAGCTGAGGCCAGAACCTGATCCCTTGTCCTGATGTACTGATGAGAGGGGACAGAATCAAATAAGCAAAATAAAATGTTACAGGCACTCTCACGAAGCATGCATGGATAAAGCTGAGGTCCAGAAGACTGAGGGGATGGGAAACAATGAGATGAGTAGATAAAGAAGATGACCCTTGAGCTGAGTTTTAAAAGAGCTGAGAGGACATTCCGGGCCAAAGAGGCACCTAGTGCAGGCATATAATGCCACGACCTCTGAGGGAAACATGTGGGTGTCTGTTGTTGAATCACAGGTATGAGAGTGAATGGCAAAGGCCACAGACCTTCCCAAGATTTCAAATAACCTACAGAAGGAGAGAGGAACTTTTCATTTTATTTATTTATAGGAGTAAGACTTTAAAGTACGTGTTTATTAATTACTTAATTTAGGAAACATTTAGCATAGGACATAAAGAAGTGTAAGGCTCAAAAACCACAGACTACAAATTTTTAGAAACAAATGGTTAAAATAAAGGGAATTATAAAATTTCATCATCCTAAAATATAGGAACTATTAAATCCACATTAACAACTTTGAGGAATATGGTGAAATTTGAACCAAACTTCTTTTCCAGGAAGAAGATCCTGGGAAATGAGCAACAACTCTCTGCTGAGAGAGGGTAATGAAATGACAATGGGAGTAGTAAATTCTGGGAAAACAGAATAAACAACAACAACAAAAACAATAAGCAGTGTATTATTAATTGTCCCAGTTTTCTTAGTTTGAAACGATGGACATTTATTATCTCACAACTTTGGTGGGTCAAGAATTTGGGAGAAGTTTAGCTAAGTGGTTCTTTTTTTTTTTTTTTTAAGATTTTAAGGAGAAGTGAGTTGGGGGAAAACAAAGGGGGAGACGAACTATGAGAGACTATGGGCTCTGAGAAACAAACTGAGGGTTTTGGAGGGGAGAGGGTCGGGGGATAGGCGAGCCTGGTGGTGGGTATTAAGGAGGGCACATATTGCATGGAGCACTGGGTGTGGTGCATAAACAATGAATCTTGGAACACTGAAAAAATAAAATTAAATAAAAAAAAACTTTATTCATTTATTTGAGAGATAGATAGTGAGAGAGAGCATGAGAAGGGAGAAGGTCAGAGGGAGAAGCAGACTCCCCGTGGAGCTGGGAGCCCGATGCAGGACTTGATCCCACGACTCCAGGATCATGACCTGAGCTGAAGGCAGTCACTCAACCAACTGAGCCACCCAGGCACCCTAGCTAAGAGGTTCTGGTTCATGGTCTGTCATGAGAATGCAGTTAAGACGTTAGCCAGGGACACTGACATTTAAAGGCTGGACTGGACTGGGAGATCTGCTTCTGAGAAGGCTTGCTCACAAAGCCACAGGAAGACAGCCTCAGTTCCTTGCTGCCATGACAGAAGGCTTGTCACTTGCTACAAGGACTTCTCTGTAGGGCTGCTTGAGCATCCTCATAACATGGCAGCTAGCTTATCCCCAAGTAAGTGATCCAAGATGAGAGAGAGAAAGGCAGAAGCCACAATACTGGTCTTTAGTGATGCAAACAAAGAAATCCCACACTATCACTTCTGCTTCTTTCTATTTATTAGAAGCAAGTCACTAAATCCAGCTCAGACTCAAGGAGAAGAGGATTAGGCTCCAGCTTTTGAAAGAAGGGTCAAAGAATTCGTGGACATATTTTGAACCATCAACTGTAGCCTCCAAGATGTTGATATAAGGGTTTAAGGTGTCAGGAGTTCATGAGTTCATTTCCTACAGCCCATTTTAGAGCTACTGTGAAGCCAAGAGATTTTTTAAGAGCCCATGGTAACAAGCATTTGGAAGAAGAAGTTCATAGTCCCACCAGTGCCATTTTCTCTTGGACAGAGTTTCATAAGAGAAGCTTGTCACAGGAAAGAGCTTAAGAGGACAGACCATCTAAAGGTTTTCCACGTAGTACACGGAGGACGAGAGGAAGAAAACCAGAGAACAGTCAGTGAGGAGTCAGCTACCCAGGGAGGCATCAACAGCAGCCAGGGAAAGTAGAAAAATAGAACAGTAGCTCTCAGAGGACAAAGTCCATAAGCCCCAGGGGCTTTTCTCCAAGGGGACTTCTTTCCAAAAGACCAAGGCACAGCAAAGCCTGTGGCACTGAAGGAGTAGAAGGACAATTTCTGATTCCAATAGTTCTTTTCCTACGTTTAATTGCCCAAGGATCCAACTACTTCTACAACTCTCCTCTGACAGCTAAGTGACTAAAAGGAAGATCACATCAACCAGCCTGTCAGTCAGCTTATAACAAGCAAAAGAATCCAGATAGTACGGAGAGAGATAAGAACCAAGGATCCCATTTTCTGGGGAACCCGAGCCTCAGCAGGAGAGCGCCCCCCCCACCACACCCCCAGCCCCTGTACAGGGGGCAAGGAAGGACATGGAATACAGAATCTAAGCAAAGATTCTGACCCTGGTGAAGTAGGGAAACATAAGTAGGTTTTTTCACAGGCAGATAGGAAAAAAAGAAGAAGAAGAAGAAGAAGAACATTGCTGATGGAACAGAGACTGAAAGCTGTAAGCGATCAGCTGTGAATCTGTGAAGTATGACACTGAAAGTTTTATGTAAATTCAAGACATTTAGAACTTGAGTTGGTGGCTTGCGGCTGAATTTGCCTGTGGAAGGCAATGACAGGATTCTGTTTGCTCTTTGCTTCTGCAGTATTCTGGCTGGGCTATGTATCAGTATGGCGGTGGTTTTCAAAAGAAGGGGCTCCTTTCCACCACCCCAGCTCTCAGCAGACTCCGGTAAGACTTCCCTGTACTGTGAGCTCAGAAGTGTACCGTCAACCTCCTGCTGCTAATCCCTGAGAGTCTCAGCAACCCACGGGGTGCCTTGAATTTGGCACACAACTTTGTAAACTGAAAATTTCCTCAAAAATCTCCATACTCAAAGCTGTTACCTGCTGGGAACCTGACCCATACAATAAGCATATTTCCCCAGTTTTGCTTATTTTAAGTAGTTTTAGTTTTTTCTGTTTCTTACACTTTTCCCAACCTATTTTTAGCCTCTGACTTTGCCTCTCAGGACATATCTACTTACTTCTTCATTGATATTTTTTACATGATCAGTTCTTATACTGAATAAATGGGGCCTCAATCACTGAATTATTGACATTTAAATAATCTGATTTAATACTGTTTCAGTTGTTATTCCTTCTATTCTCTTAGAACTGCTTTGGGTGCTGAAAGTAACGTGGCAACTAGAAAGCATGAAAACCATAATGGATATGGTATAAAAATAGTTTTTCAAACGTGTAGCCACTTATAAGCATATCCTTAAAGAAAATAGCTCCATTATTCAAAATATTAGTAATGGGAAAAGCCACTGCTTTCTCATTTTGTAGCCACCAAATTGGCATCATACATATTCTATTTCATCAAAACTAAAAAAAAAAAAAAAAACTTTTTAAGGAATGACCAATTAACATATAGAGAGGAACAAAAAAGCTGCCGGCTATTGCATGAAGCATCGTACAGCTAGTCAGTAGAACTTTTCCACCAGAGTATAGTTTTAACATGCATATAAAATGTTGTGCTCTCCTAGGGAAAAAAAAAAAATTCTCAGCTAGCTCAAGTGTATTTTCTGGGTAGCTCTGTTATTCTCCATGTCCCTATTTTCCACTTGCAAATAGCTCTTCTAAAAATGCATTTTCAATGTGCTCTATCTTTAAATGAGTGGTACTAAGACTTTTTAAAGTGTCAATTAGCAGGAAGCTTCAAATCCATGAACAAACAAGAAACTGACTCATGTAAGGTTCCTATTTCATTTATTTCAATAAATGTGATCAGTTAGAAACTTAACTATTTTATACTTTAATTCAGGAGAACTTCTTTTAAAAAAGAAAGAAAATGTAATGGGATTTTTTTTTCTTTCTGGATTTGAATACTCACCAACAAATTCAATGTAGTAAAATGGTTGGAGGAAGAAGAGCTCTAGGGTTTGAGACAGAATATTCATAGAAAGTAAAACTTCAGAAATTGTGGTCACAAACTGCCTGAGTAATCACATATTTCTGACTACAGTATATCCTGCTACTGTTCCTCAGTCCTCATTCCAGCATGGACTTTGAACCATGATCTTTCTCAAACAAGGCTGGCAGCAAAGTTTTTTGGAGAACTTTCCAGCAAAACAAATTCCATAGCTGCATGCCAGAGTCTGGATGCCAACTGTCCAAGATGATACCTGACAACCCTGTATTTTTAAACTGCACTGAGGGAACTCCAGGATCCAATAATGCCTGGCAGTAAGGGCTTTAAGTATTCAGTAGTTGTATGAGAACATGGCCAGGGTCCAAGTTATGATTTAAAGTGATACTGGGCAAATTACTTAACCTTCACAATTCAGATAATTTATTCATGTAGTGGCGGAAATTCTTTTATATTCATGGCAAATGAGAGGCAAAAATGATATTAATGTTCACTGCACAATAGGCATGAACATATACATTCTTCCTCTCGATATGGCATTTCTATGGCTTTCTAACATTTTTGCTCTGATTTCTGATAAACTGTTTTCTGATTGCATATTCATTTTTACTTCTTGCTGAAAGAGACTTAATCTTAAGGCTCGAGTAACTGGTTCCTTGCTGGCCCTATTGTTGACCCCATTAGACTCAAACTCCACAAAACCATCTTTGTCTCCTGCATTTCCATTAATGTGTCACCTGATTCTGACAGTTGTCATTGCCTGAATCATCTGGTTCTGGTTTACTTTTACCTTGTAGACAGTCGGAATTACCAAGTATGTTAGCGCTCAGTAATATCTCATTTTTTATTTCGGAAACTAAAGACCAGACAGTTTAAGTGACTCATGATGTCACCTCATTCATGAGAGACCAAAAGCCAAATCTCCATATTTCCAATTTGCATTCTTGAACTACTTAGCTTCAAAGGAATCCCAGAAAAAAAATCACAAATTAGAATTTAGTTGTGCCTCAAAATGCAGACAAATTTTTTAATGTTTCTTACATTATATTTATGAATCTTAAAATTCTAAATTTAAAAAAGAATAAGGTAAATATTTAGCCACGAAGATAGTATATCTTTTTTTACTTTTTGCAATTTTTGAGACAACTTTCATGAGTTTCGTCAACTTTATCTATTTTACAAAGATGACAAAATAAGTGGCAGGATGTAGTGACAAAGTGGAAAAAAGATGTAGGTACAGGTACACATATGCACATACACATACATGCACGCGTGCACACCCACACACACAACAAAATTCTGAGGAAAGACAAAGTTTCATTTTTATTGTACTACTTACTTTCTCATTTGAGTCTATTTCAACTTAATCTTGACACATTTATCTATGCAGGAGGTTATCTATAACCAAGTCTTTCTTCAACCTTCACTCGTGTTCAAGAATATAAACTGATTTTAATGTGTTTTTCTAATATATAATTAGGACATTTATTCTGATACTGTTACTAGAAAAATTAAAATTAAAAAATTAAAATTAAAAATTATTCTGGTAATTTTGATAATTTTGATAAAAATTAAAATTAAAAAATTATTCTGATACTGTTACTAGAAAACATTATCAATATATGATTTTACATGTTCAAATACCAGAGAGGAAATAATATCAAGTCTTTACTGACTATACATCTAAACTTTTGAGTTCTTAAAATTTTGTCATTTCATATAGTGATGAGTCATTAAATATGGGTTTTTTTTTTTTTAAGATTTTATTTATTTATTTGACAGGGAAAGAGAGAGAGCACAAGTAAGCAGAGCAGCAGGCAGAGGGAGTGGGAGAAGCAGGCTCCCCACTGAGCAGAGAACCCAATGTGGGGCTCAATCCCAGGACCCCGGGATCATGACCTGAGCCAAAGGCAGCCTCTTAACCAACTGAGCCACCCAGGCACCCCATTAAATATGTTTTTGAATGAAAATAGTGAATAGCTTTAAAGAGACTCACTTCATTACTTTTTACCATGCATGATTCCAGGAAATAACCTAAAAATATTCCCATTATGGTAGCCATCTTCCCTGCATTGTTCTAATGATGAGACAAAAAATGATCTGTACTTAGCAAGTGGCATTATACAATATGCAATAATAACGCACGTTATGAGTAGCTACCTTAAATAGATTCAACATTGCCCAGGCAAATGTGCTTGCACCACTGTTTTCCAAGCGAGTGAACAAACAAGAACCAGCCTCTGAGTCTACCTCATCACTCTCAGATGAACGCTTGACAACTCTACTTTGCAAACCAGGAACTAAGTTGTGTATCCCTGGACCTAAGTTAAATACAGTTCATCCACCTCTTTATAGTTAACCTGGTTTGTCAGCACCCACTTTCTTCCTAGAATATTAGGGAAATTATAGGAAAATTAAAGAAGTGGTGGAGGCCATTTTTCTGCAACTTCTCTTGCTACTGCCAGAATGTCTCAGTTAAGTGAAGTTGTATTGACTGTTGCTTCAGTTTACACCAACATACTTCTGTGACTCTGGATTTTTCATAATAACTGTAATAAAACAAAGGTTTAGGAGTGAATGTAGGTCCCCAGATTGACAAATGGATAAAAAAAAAAAAAGCACAATGTAAGAACTGAAAAAAGCTGAATATTTAAATCTGATATTGCACAATATGGAGAAGTAAAATTTCTTTCTGCTGGTGTAAGGTTATTAAGAATTTCTTATAGAAATTTCTTGAGAGAAATTTCCTTTAATCCAAGATGATTTCATTCTATTTTATGATGTAAAACATATATTTTTACACATAAAAATTTCATAATTGTTTTGTCAGTTGGCAAGATTAAAAGCTGAAAATAAAAGAAAAACAAAAAGAATGCCAGACATTCTCTATTAATGGTGAGATCCCACACTTCTCCCCATTTCACTGCAAGTGGACAAAGCAGAAAAGGCTCTAAATATTTTTTTCTCTCTGTGAGACAATTCAAGGAATTTACAGAGAGTTAAAATCAAAATGTCTCTCTCCAAATATAGAAAAAAGGGCATTAGTTGTGTTTGTATGTAATCATCAATTAAAAGTTGACATTAACTCCATGAATGAAATAAACTCTGACTTAACTATCCAAGAATAACCACCGCCATTTTATAAAATAGTTGCTTGTGAGAAGTGCAAAGACCAGAAGTACTAAAAATAAAGCTAAGTACAATAAGAATTTGAGATGTTTTATACAGACGTAAATATTGGACAGACAAGGGAGATAAGATAGAGAATAATCAGTTAGAAAAACAAAAGCAAACACCAAGGCAATTGTGTTTTTTTTTTTAAAAATAGGTTATTGACTTTATAGATAATAGAAACTAATTAGAGAGTAATATACTTTTCTAATTAACATTTTATGTGGCTAAGAGACTTAACGCTTTCTAAATGTCAATTCCAGAGGGACCCAGAATTCTGAATGCCAACCTCATCAGTGTATATGTCCCTCCTAATGGTCGATCAAACCACAGCCACAATGGAAGTGAAACAATTTCAAAACTGTGACTGATGTATCTGGAAATCCCAGATGATAGCTCTAAACTCTAAAAAGTAACTTAGAGAAAACTTATCCATTATAGGAATTTCAAACATTTCAAAGTTAGATATTACTGGGCTCAAATTCAAGCTCTAACATTTACTAACTGAAAACATTAGAGCTTGGATAACTGTTTCAAACCATATATTCTCAAATATCAAGTGGAAATTATAGAACGACCCCTGTGAGATAGGTGAGTGGATTAAATAACATGATCATGAGTATTTCATAAACAGCTATAAATTTTAAATGTTTCCTGATTATGACAGAAATACTCACTATACAAAAACGTGTGGATGAAAAATTTTAAATGAATAAATAAACTCAGTAAGTAACCACAGTTAATTTTCTATTTGTCAAGCTGGATATAAACAGACATAATTTTAAGTTCTTGCTTGTGATTTTTATACTCAGAAAGTTGGTTGAATACATATTTTAATATGTCAATATGTCTCGTGCATTTTATTATTTTCCTTTAATAGGGAATTAATCACACTATTTATATTCACTTAAGTTCATATTTTATTCTTTCATTATTTTGTTACATTTAAAACTTTCTTCTTTCTAGATTCTTGAACATGCATTCTCATCAGGAGATATACAGATTGTGTCTGTTATCAAAATTTCAAGGTAGGGGGATGAATTTAAAAAAAAAAAATATATATATGTATCTTAAAAGGCTCTTTACAAGTGATAATAAAAGCAATGTTTAGAAATACTGAATGATAAATGATTTTAGGGTATAATATGAAGTGTAGAAAATCTAGGTTTTTTGGGTAAATGTTTAGTCTACTAGCCTAATATTAATATCAATTGTTAAAGAAAACATCTTTCCCCCAAAATTTAAAATGACACTTTTATGTCCTAAAGTTTAACTATTTTTTTTAGTTGCTCAACTCTCTTTGTATTCTGCCTCAGTTTTCACTTGTATTAATTTTTAACAGAGTTTACAGTGTGTATTTTACATATTATAAAACTTTTTCAAATTATTTATTTATTTATTTTCAGTTAACCGTATTCATTGTTTTTGCACCACACCCAGTTCTCCATGCAATCCATGCCCTCTCTAATACCCACCACCTGGTCCCCCGAACCTCCCACCCCCTGCCGCTTTAAACCCCTCAGATTGTTTTTCAGAGTCCATAGTCTCTCATGGTTCACCTCCCCTTCCAATTTCCCCAACTCCCTTCTCCTCTCTAACTCCCCTTGTCCTCCATGCCATTTATTATGCTCCACAAATAAGTGAAACCATATTATAATTGACTCTCTCTGCTTGACTTATACATATTATAAAATTTCATAGATAGGGACGCCTGGGTGGCTCAGTGGCTTAAAGCCTCTGCCTCCAGCTCAGGTCATGATCCCAGGGTCCTTGGATCGAGCCCCGCATTGGGCTCTCTGTTCAGCAGGGAGCCTGCTTCCTCCTCTCTCTCTCTCTGCCTACCTCTCTGCCTACCTGCGATCTCTGTCAAATAAAATAAATAAAATCTTTTTTAAAAAAATTTCATAGATACACCTTACATTAAAGAAGAAACAAAATGCTGTATACATAACTTGTTGTGTAAAACTATCTTTAAGATAAGCACTGGTGACCATTTTGTTTCATACTAATCTTTAACAAATACACATGATATTAAAGACAAAATATTTAGAAAATTCTGAAAAAGAATCTTTACTGTAGTAAAATACTACAGCTGCATCTATCATTCAATAATAGCTCTAATTTATTCCTAGCAATATGACATATGAATCAGGACTTCACATATATATATATATATATATAAATCTTGTTAGGTGACTAGCTGTACACCACTAGGGATCATATCTTGATATTTCAAGTACGTCCAAAACTGTAATGTATGTATTTTATGTATTTTATATTTCCATAAAATATAATTTTATCTCAGTTTTTATAGATTTCTTAAGACAAGATTAGTACAGAAGCCTTGAGTAACTTAACATCACTTCAACAGTTTGAATTCTGGAAATCTCATGGGAAAGGTTACCTTAAGACAGTTACGAGGATTGTCTCCTACATACGAAGAAACTGCTGATCTTTTTGAAGCATAATTTGTTCAGCTTCTCAAACTTTAATGAGCATAGGAATCACTTGGGAAAATTTATTAAAATACAGATTCTGTGTGTTCAAATCTGAGTTCCAACAACTTAAAATAGACTATTATGTGCACAGGGTAACATGTATGAACCTCATGGTAACCACAAAGCAAAAACTTACCATAAATAAACAAAAGAAAGTAAGAAAGGAATCTAAACATAACACTAAAGAAAATCATTAAGCCACAAGAGAAAAAGAGAAAAAATTGAGAAGAACTTTATAAACAGCCAGAAAATAATTTTAAAAATTACAATAAGTACATATGTATCAATAATGACTTTAAATGTAAATGGACTAAATTCTCCAACCAGAAGACAGAGAGTGGCTAAATAAATTAAAAAACAAGATAAACTGGGATGTCTGGGTGCCTCAGCCAGTTGACCACCTGACTCTTGATTTCAACTCAGGTCATGATCTCAGGGTCCTGAGATCAAGCCCTACATCTGGCTCCACACTCAGCAGAGTCTGATTGAGATTCTCCCCCTCCCAATTTCTCTGTCCCTGACCTTCACTTGACTGTGTGTGCAAACTCAGTCTCTGTCTCTAAAATAAATAAATCTTTACATAAATATATAAATAAAAATTAAAAATGAGATAAATCTATATACTTTCTACAAGAAACTTGCTTCAGGTATAAGGACATACACAGATTGAAAGTAAAGGGATGGAAAAAGATATTCCATGCAAATGGGTACAAAAAGAAAGCTGGTATAGCTAAACTCATATCATACAAAATTAACTTTAAAACAAAGACTGTAATAAAAGACAAAGAGGAATACTGCATAATGATAAAAGACTCAATCCAATAAGATATAATATTTATAAATATGTATGGACTCAACATAAAATCACTAAAATTTATAAAGCAAGTATGTTATGTTAATACATAAAGGGAGAAACTGATAGCAATACAATGTAGTAGGGAATTTTCACACCCCACTTACTGGAATGGATATATCATCCAGGAAGAAAATCAATATGGAAACACTGGCCTTAAGTTAAATTAAGTATATGGAACATTCCAGCTTTATGTATATGTAGAACATTCCACCCAAAAGCAGCAGAATACACATTCTTCTCAAAAGTGCCATGGAACATTCTCCAGAAGAGATTGCATTTTATACCATGAAAGAAATTCAAGATTAAAATCATATCAAACATTTTTTCCAGCCACTACAACATGAAACTAGAAATCAAATACAAGAAGAAACTGGAACAACTACAACTACATGGACATTAAACAACATGTCACTGACTGAACAACTATTAGGTCACAGAAGAAATCAAAGAAGAAAAAACACTTACAAATAACCTCAAAATCTATGGGATGCAGCGAAAATGACTTTAAGAGAAAAATTCAAAGCAATACAGGCCAACCTCAAAAAACAAGAGAAATCTCAAATAAACAATTTAACTTTACACCTAAAGGAACTAGAAAAAGAAGAACATACAAAGCCCAAAGATAGAGAATGAAGGAAATAAAGATCAAGTGGAAATAAATTAAATAGTGACTAAAAAGACAATAAAAAAGATCAATGAAACTGAGAGATGATTCTTTGAAAAAATAAATTTAACAAACTTTTAGCTAGATTCACCAAGACAACAAAGAGAGGGTTCAAATAAATAAAAACAGAAATTAAAGAGAACCTACAACTGATAACACAGAAATACAAAGGATCATTAAAAGACTATTATGAATAATTATATGCCAAAAAATTATAAAACCTAGAAGAAATGGATAAATTCCTAAAAATTTATAATCTTTTAAGACTTAATCATGAAGAAATGGAGAATCTGAACGGACCAATTACCGGTAAGAAGACTGAATCAGTAACTGAAAATCTTGGTCCAGGACCAAATGTCTTCACTGGTAAATTCTACCAAACACTCAAAGAAGATTTACTACTTGCTCTTCTCAAATTGTTCCCCAAAAAATGAAGAGGAGGAAAAGCTTCCAAACACATTTTATGAGGCTAGCATTACTCTGATACCAAAATCAGAAAAAGACATTGCAAAAAAATATAATTACAGGCCAATATCCCTAATGAAAAGAGATGTAAAAATCCTCCACAAAATGTTAGCAAAATGAATTCAATGATAGATTAAAAGGATCATACAGCATGATCAGTCAAGTGGGATTTATTCCAGGGATGCAAAGATGAAGCAATATCCACAAGTCAAATCAGTTTGATACACCACATTAATAAAGTAAAAGATAAAAATCATATCAAAAATGCAGAAAAGGCATTTCACAAAATTCAACATTAATTTATGGTAAGAATTCTCAACAAAGTGGGTATAAAACAAAAACAAACAAACAAAAAAACAAAGTGGGTATAGAAAGAATGTACCTCAATATATTCAGGCTATAAATGGCAAACCCATAGCTAACATAATACATACAAAACATCAGACATACGAATGATTTCAGCTTTTCCCCTAAGATCAGGAACAAGGCAATGATGCCCACAATCCCCATTTTTATTCAAAATAGTATTGTAAGTCCTAGCTACAACAATTAGGAAAGAAAAATAAATAAAAACATCCAGATTGGAAAGGAAGAAGTAACACTATCATTATCTGCAGATGACATGATATTATATATGGAAAGCCCTAAAAACTCCACCAAAACAAAAGAATAAATGAATTTAGTAAAGTTGCAAGATACAAAATTAATATACAAAAATGTGTTGTTTCATGATATGAATATACATGAATATACATGAATAACAAACTATCAAAAAAAGAGAAATCAAGAAAACAATCCCATTTACAATCACATCAAAAAGAATAAAATGCCTAAAGAATAAATTTAACCAAATTTTACCTTTTAGCCAAGGTAAAAGACCTGTGCACTAAAAATTATAAGACATTGAGATAGGGATTGAAGATGACAATGGTAAATGGAAAAATATTCCATGTTCATGGATTGGAAGAATTAATATTGTTCAAAGTTCCATACTACCCAAAGCAGTCTACAGATTCAATGCAATCCATGTCAAAATTCCAATGGCATTTTTTGTAGAAGTAAAACAAACAATTCTAAAAACTGTAAGGAACCACTTAAGACCCCATATGGCCAAAACAATCTTGAAGAAGAAAAACAAAGCTGGAGGAATCATACGCCCTGATTTCAAACTACACTCAACAGTATGGTATTGGAATAAAAAAGATACAAAGATCAATGGAATAAAGAGCCCCAAATTAAAGCCATGTATATAAAGTCAATTAATTTATAACAAAGGAGGCAAGAATATACAAAGGGGAAAGGACAATCTCAATAAATGGTGTTGGGAAAACTTTACTTGAAAAGAATGAAACCAGAACACTATCTTACACTATACATAAAAATCAATTCAAAATTAATTAAAGACTTGGGGCGTCTGGGAGGCTCAGTGGGTTAAAGCCTCTGCCTTCGGCTCAGGTCATGATCCCAGAGTCCTGGGTTGGAGACCCCCATGGGGCTCTCTGCTCAGCAGGGAGCCTGCTTCCCTTCCTCTCTCTCTCTGCCTGCCTCTCCGCCTACTTGTGATCTCTGTCTGTCAAATAAATAAACAAAATCTTCTAAAAAAATTTAATTAAAGACTTGAATGTTAGATCTGAAACCATAAAACTCTAGAATAAAACAGGCAGTAACCTCTTTGACATGGGTCTTAATGTTGTGTTTTTGTTTTTGTTTTTGTTTTTGGACCCAACTCCAAAGGCTAGGGAAACAAAAGCAAAAATAAACAAATGGGAGTACATCAAACTGAAAACCTGCACCGTGAAGTATACTATCAACAACAACAACAAAAAAAGCCGACCTACGAAATGGGAGAAGATATTCGCAAATAATATATCCAATAAGAGGTTAATATACAAAGTATATAAAGAAATTACACAACTCAATAACAAAAAAACAAACTGATTAAAAGATGGATAAAGGCCAAAGATAGACATTTTCCCAAAAGAGACATACAGATGGCCAACAGGCACACGAGAAAATGTTCAACATCACTAATCATCAGGGAAATAAAAATCAAAACCACAATGGATATCACCTTACACCTATTAGAAGGGCTATTATCAAAAAGACAAGAAATAACAAGTGTTGACAAAGATTTGGGGAAAAAGGAACCCTTGCGCACTGTTGGTGGGAATGCAAACTGGTGTGGCCACCATGGGAATGAGTATAGGTGTTTCCTGAAAAAATAAAAAATAGAGCTATCATTTGATCCAGCAATTCCACTTCTGGTTATCTATCTGAAGAAAACAAAAACACTAATTCAGAGAGATACATGCATACCTCTGCACCTCTGCTCACTGTGCCATTATTTATAACAGCCAAGATACAGAAATAACCTAAGTATCCATCCATAAATGAATGGATAAAGATGTGAGGGATGTGTGTGTGTGTGTGTGTGTGTGTGTGTGTGTGTGTGTGTGTGTGTATCTATATATCTAGATAGATAGATAGTCATAATATATATAGATATATATAATGAAATACTACTCAGCCATAAAAAAAGAGTAAGATCTTGCCACTTTCAACAGCATGGATGGACTTTAAGGATACTATGTTAAGTGAAATAAGACAGAGAAAGGCAAATACCCCATGATTTCACTGACTTGTGGAATCAAAAAAGAAACAAACAAAATAAGAGAATGGTCGAGTTTCATTCTTCTACATATAGCTGTCCAGTTTTCCCAGCACCATTTATTGAAGAGACTGTCTTTTTTCCACTGTATATTTTTTCCTATTTTGTCAAAGATTATTTGACCATAGAGTTGAGGGTCCATATCTGGGCTCTCTACTCTGTTCCACTGGTCTATGTGTCTGTTTTTATGTCAGTACCATGCTGTCTTGGTGATCACAGCTTTGTAGTAAAGCTTGAAATCAGGTAATGTGATGGCCCCAGTTTTATTTTTGTTTTTCAACATTTCCTTAGCAATTCGGGGTCTCCTCTGGTTCCATACAAATTTCTGGATTATTTGCTCCAGCTCTTTGAAAAATACCAGTGGAATTTTGATTGGAATGGCATTAAGCGTATAGATGGCTCTAGGCAGTATAGACATTTTAATAATGTTTATTCTTCTGATCCAAGAGCATGGAATGGTCTTCCATCTTTTTGTGTCTTCTTCAATTTCTTTCATGAGTGTTCTGTAGTTCCTCGAGTACAGATCCTTTACCTCTTTGGTTAGGTTTATTCCCAGGTATCTTATGGTTCTTGGTGCTATAGTAAATGGAATCGATTCTCTAATTTCCCTTTCTGTATTTTCATTGTTAGTGTATAAGAAAGCCACTGATTTCTGTACATTGACTTTGCATCCTGCCACGTTGCTGAATTGCTGTATGAGTTCTAGCAGTTTGGGGGTGGAGTCTTTTGGGTTTTCCATATAAAGAATCATGTCATCTGCGAAGAGAGAGAGTTTGACTTCTTCATTGCCAATTTGGATACCTTTTATTTCTCTTTGTTGTCTGATGGCTGTTGCTAGGACTTCTAATACTATGTTGAACAAGAGTGGTGAGAGTGGGCATCCTTGTCGTGTTCCTGATCTCAGCGGGAAGGCTGCGAGCTTTTTCCCATTGAGGATGATATTTGCTGTGGGTCTTTCATAGATAGATTTTATGAGGTTCAGGAATGTTCCCTCTATCCCTATACTTTGAAGCGTTTTAATCAGGAACGGATGCTGGATTTTGTCAAATGCTTTTCTGCATCAATTGAGAGGACCATGTGGTTCTTCTCTCTTCTCTTATTAATTTGTTCTATCACATTGATTGATTTGCGAATGTTGAACCATCCTTGTAGCCCAGGAATGAATCCCACCTGGTCATGGTGGATAATTTTTTTAATGTGCTGTTGGATCCACAAAAATAAACTCAAAATGGATAAAAGACCTCAACGTGAGACAAGAATCCATCAGAATCCTAGAGGAGAACATAGGCAGTAATCTCTTCAATATCAGCCACAGCAACTTCTTTCAAGGTATGTCTCCAAAGGCAAAGGAAACAAAAGCCAAAATAAACTTTTGGGACTTCATCAAAATCAAAAGCTTCTGCACAGCAAAGGAAACAGTCAAGAAAACAAAGAGGCAACCCATGGAATGGGAGAAGATATTTGCAAATGACAGTATAGACAAAAGGTTGATATCCAGGATCTATAAAGAACACCTCAAACTCAACACACACAAAACAGACAATCATATCAAAAAATGGGCAGAAGATATGAACAGGCACTTCTCCAATGAAGACATACAAATGGCTATCAGACACATGAAAAAATGCTCATCATCACTAGCCATCAGGGAGATTCAAATTAAAACCACATTGAGATACCACCTTACACCAGTTAGAATGGCCAAAATTAGCAAGACAGGAAACAACGTATGTTGGAGGGGATGTGGAGAAAGGGGAACCCTCTTATACTGTTGGTGGGAATGCAAGTTGGTGCAGCCTCTTTGGAGAACAGTGTGGAGATTCCTCAAGAAATTAAAAATAGAACTTCCCTATGACCCTGCCATTGCACTACTGGGTATTTACCCCAAAGATACAGATGTAGTGAAAAGAAGGGCCATCTGTACCCCAATGTTTATAGCAGCAATGGCCACAGTCGCCAAACTGTGGAAAGAACCAAGATGCCCTTCAACGGACGAATGGATAAGGAAGATGTGGTCCATATACACTATGGAGTATTATGCCTCCATCAGAAGGATGAATACCCAACTTTTGTAGCAACATGGACGGGACTGGAAGAGATTATGCTGAGCGAAATAAGTCAAGCAGAGAGAGTCAATTATCATATGGTTTCACTTATTTGTGGAGCATAACAAATATGCTCCATGGAGGACAAGAGGAATTAGGAGAAGGGAGTTGGGGGAAATTGGAAGGGGAGGTGAACTATGAGAGACTATGGACTCTGAAAAACAATCTGAGGGGTTTGAAGTGGCGGGGGGTGGGAGGTTGGGGGATCCAGGTGGTGGGTATTGGAGAGGGCACGGATTACATGGAGCACTGGGTGTGGTGCAAAAACAAGGAATACTGTTATGCTGAAAAAAAAAATTAAAATAAATAAATTAATTAATTTAAAAAAAAAGAAACAAACAAAATAAAACCAAACCCAGGCTCATAAAGAGAACAGTCTGGTGGCTACCAGAGGAGAGAGGTTTAGGAGAATGCAAAATGGGTAAAGGGAATTAAGTTGTACAAACTTCAAACTGAGTGATGGACATTAAGGAGGGCACATGATAATGATGAGCACTGGGTATTACATAAGAGTGATCAATCACTGACCTCTACCTCTAAAATTAATAATACAGTATATTTTCATTAATTGAATTTAAATAAAAAATGAAAAAATAAAGAATAGTACATTTTGCTTTTCAAAAGTGAAAAAAAGATGTATAAACTTCTAGTTATAAAATAAGTCAGTCACGTGGGTGTAGTGCACTGCACAAGGCATAGTGTTAATGACATCATATTGACTTTGTAAGGCAACAGAGGGTAATTAGACTTATTTTGGTGACAAATTCACAATGTATATAAATGCCAACTCACTATGTTATACACCTGAAACTAATATAACATTGTATGTCAATTTATACCTCAATAAATTTTTTAAAAATTTATTTAAAATTGATTCAGCATCTCTGGATGAGACCTGAGATTCTGCATTTGCAATAAGCTCCCAGGTCAGGGCAGTGCTGCTGGTCACAGAGAGCACACTGAGAAGCAAGGAGTTCGTTAGCAACTATCATTCCATTTTCACTTAGCAACATGGGCAACTTAGAAATACACTAGAGTAAAAGCATCTGAACAACAACAAAAAAAAGTATTTACTTTTAAAACACATGACCACACATGCACACACACTCTCTCTCTCCCTCACACACACACAGCCTGCCTCACACACACAATCCTGAACTACTGTGACCAAATACAGAAACACAGCATCTGAAACAGAACCATGAAGAAGGGAGCTGGTGGACACAGTTCAAGTGGACACAGTCTCAAATCTGTGCTCTCATGCATTTCCTCCTCAATTCCCAATTACAGCTACATGCTTTCAAGATTTATTCTGCTAGCTAAGAAGTGGGAGAAAAAATATTTCAATTGATTTTGTGTAATATCATCTCCCCAAACTGTTTATTTTGATGAATACTCACTTAAGGTTTTGGTTGACTAATTTGTTTTCAAAATTAAAAACGTTTTAAATCCCTAACAAATTTGTATTAAAATATAATAATGTCGGGACGCCTGGGTGGCTCAGTTGGTTGGACAACTGCCTTCGGCTCAGGTCATGATCCTGGGGTCCCGGGATCGAGTCCCACATCGGGCTCCCAGCTCCATGGGGAGTCTGCTTCTCCCTCTGACCTTCTCCTCCCTCATGCTCTCTCTCACTGTCTAGCTCTCAAATAAATAAATAAAATCTTTAAAAAATATATATATATAATAATGTCATATGGACCTGTAATGTGCTTTCCTTTTTACCAAAGCCAAGTTTTAGGTTAATATTTTATTTTGCGCCCCTAGGATTAGTCCTCTATTAATTATGTTTCTCCGAATGTACTGAGGGCTTACTTGCATCAGACACATCCTCTGTGCCTCCTGAACAGGCACCCAGGTGGTCCTACAGCTCCTCAATCAGAGCTCTGGGAAATGGCTCAGAAACTTGCATTTTCAGTAAGTGAGCCAAGTCATTTTTATCCACATACAAAGTTTAGGTCTCTTTTGCTAAGAAATTCAAAACTGACATGAGCACATTTTTTGAGTCTATAACATGTCGAACAGTTGCCTTCCAAAAGATATGTCTACCCAGGACCTGTGAATGAGACTCTATTTGGGGGAAAAAGTCTTTGCAGATGTATTTAAGTTAAAGATCTTGATATGAGGTCATCTTGGATTACTGGGTGGACCTTATATTCAATAACAAATATCCTTATAATAAGAAGGGAAGACAAACACAAAGGAGGAGACAGCAAACATGGAGAAGGAAGCAGAGAAAGGAATGATGGATCTACAAGCCAATGCACACCAAGAAATGCCAACAGCTACCAGTAGCCAGTAGAGAAGCACGGAAGAGCTCTACCCTCTGAGCTTCCAGAAGGAACCAACCCTCCTCACACTTTGATTTGGACTTTTGGCTTCCAGAGCTATGAGAAAATAAGTTTCTATTATTTCAAAGTACCCAAAGTGTGGTGATGTGTTACAGCAAATCTAGGAAACAAACCGAAATGTAGATCTCTGCCATTAATGATGTAAGGAATCATGGGTAATATTTATTTGTATGCCAGGCATGATGCCTAGGACAAGTAATAAAATCTGTAAGGAGATGTTAAATTAATCTTAACACTAACCTTCTCTTCCATATTAACATATCCTAGATCTTGCAAAGGATTCTTGCCAATAACCGATGACTTCCTCAACCACTTCCCTACTTACTGAGTGCTTCTTTCTCTGGGATGGTAAGTTAAACAAATATTATCTGATGTCTGCTGGAGAATTTTATGTGCCCAGCCCAAGTATCTAAAGTAGAATTGAGCCAGTCAACTATCAAATGCATTTGTAGAGTTTAGAAGTCATTTGCAAAGTTGCATTCTGTTCTCAGAAATACAAAACACTATTAAAAGAAGTCTCTTAAATATCATACAGAATCATGTTTGGATTCCCAAATTACATATTCCTGGAACTTTCAATTGTAGTTTGAGAAAATGAAATTTTATTATAAGGTCAAAAGCTGCCTTTCAAAAAATTCAGTGATACACATATGCTTAAAGTACAAACTTGTAACAGGATTAATATTACAATTTCTAAACAGTAAAGTAAAAAAATATACACAAAATCAAAGAATCGTATTCTTGTTATATATAGAATGTTTTTCTATTTCTCTTTAAATAATCAGTTAATCAGTAAAACTGTAATAATTATGCAATGTCTGTGTCTACAAAACACTAGCAAAATTACTATGAGAAGTAAGACACAATAAATCCAGAGAACAGGGACTCCGAATTTAGAATGACTAGAGACTGAATCCACATCTATCACTTCCAACACATAAGAACATTGGAATGTTCTTCAATTTCCTTTTTTCATTAGTAAAAGCATAGAAATGGCTGCCATTAATTGAGCATGTATTATTTTTAAACATCATGCTATTTGAATTAAATTAATCTTCATATCTCTATGAGTGAGATTTTATATAATACCCATTTTTATAGTTGAGAAAGCCAAAATTCAGAAAGGCTAAGTAACACATTGTTACTTGTTACTAACACAGCTAGTTAGTAACAATTTTAAACTATAACTCAAGTTGATTTGAATTCAAAGCTTCCAGTTTTAAACATGACCCTATGTTTCCTTTCTTTACTGTTACTAGAATAAAGTTAGGCAGTTAGTTATGGTTTATATTTATAAAAATCTATCTCTGATATATCAACCAAATTAGTTGTTCACACTCTAAGAAAGGGTTCCAAGAGCAAGTTTAATATCATTGTATCCAATGATTTCAAAACATAAATGGACACCATCAGTTTTTGGAAAATCAGCATTGTGAAATATAAGATGCCTGCCAGTGGAGCTTCTTGGAAAGATGTCCCTTCCTTGGATAGAAGAAGTCCTCAGGAAGAAACCATTTGTCTTGCCTTTCACGTGGGTGAAAACAGCACTTGCTGTGGCAGCCCCAATGTGACCATGTGGGGGCCAGCAAAGGCAGAAAGCCCACATGCTCAAGAATCCAGGGAGAAATGTGGAAGGCAGTGACCTCTCTGATAACTCTGGCACAACTTAACTGTATTCTAGTAATAACGAAAAAAGGTATCCCTATTGTTTATGCCATTAACAATTAGTTGGCTGGTTAACAACTATGTTACCACTTGAACTTTGCCCAAAAGCACCCTAAATGATAAAAGCAGTTCAAAAAAGGGGCACCTGTGCCCCAATATTCATAGCAGCCATGTCCACAACAGCCAAACTGTGGAAGGAGCCAAGATGCCCTCCAACAGATGAATGGATAAAGGAGATGTGGTTCACATACACAATGGAATATTACTCAGCCGTCAGAAAGATGAATAGCCACCATTTGCATCGACATGGAAGGGACTGGAGGGGATAATACTAAGTGAAAAGCAGAGAAAGACAAGCAGAGAAAAACAGTTGTCATATGGTTTCAGTCATATGTGGAACGTAAGGAATAGCACCAAGAACCATAGGGGAAGGGAGGGAAAACTGAAGGAAGGGAATTCAGAGAGGGAGACAAACCATGAGAGACTCTGGACTTCAGGAACCAAACTGAGAATTACAGAAGGGAGAGGGGTGGGGGGATGGGTAACCGGGTGATGGGTATTAAGGAGGGCATGAGATGTGATGAGAACTGGGTGTTATATGCAACTAATGAATCATTGAACACTACATCAAAAAATAATGATGTACTATATGGTGGCTAACTGAACAGATTTTTTTAAAAAAGAGTTTTACAAGCATAAGAAATAAAGTGTTGTATTTGTTTATCTTTTTTTAATATTTTATTTTATTTTTTAATTGTATGTTTCCCCTTCTTCATGTTTCCCTTCCTTCTCCTAATGTCCTCCATGCAATTCCTTATGTTCCACAAATAAGTGAAATCATGTACTCATTTATCTCTTCTAAGAAGCAAGAATAACACAAAGAATAAAGAGATATTTCATTAAGAAAGCAACTGTTCAAACTTTCTCTAACAACTGTACATTATTTGAGAAGAATAAATTCCAATTTTTCATTAAATTATAGATATTTAAAAATCAAAAGTATGACATGGGAAAAATCAGCATTTAGTTTTTCCCTTTAATTATTTCACTTAATTTAAAAAAGTGAATATTTGAATTTCTTTACCTTATAGTGTAATTTGAAGGCAACATATTGGGAAGACCAATAAATCACTTAAAGACTAAACAAACATCAATAACATGCCTGACAATCTTAGAATGCAAAAGCCTATATCTGGTAACTGGAAAGAAATTTAAATATATAATTAATCTCCATTTACACCCATATCTCTGGGTTACTTATAGGCAAACTTGCTATTCCATTAAGATGGCAGAGATTAAGAAACAGTCAGCAGATGATTTATTCTGCCACATGCTATTCTGAGTTACGAGCTCATGAGATTGCTCTGCAAATACGTTAAAACTCATCCATGTCTTCCAATTATTTTCTTAGGCCACTAAATCTCTATCTACATTATTCATATCTGTCCATATCCCAGGGATGCTACTTGAAATTGCAGAAAGTATAAGCCTTCTGAAGAATATAGTGCTAGCCTTTTAGACAGATTTAAAGTGATCAGGCTGTTCGTGTCCAGACGTGGTAACCCCACTGCCAGTTGCACCCCGAGGGCTGAACTGATCAGTATGTTAACATACTTGTTAGCTCTGCATGACATAACAGTGGGTTAAGATCCACAAGTTAAGGAGTTTCAGGATAGGTCATACTTGACATTTAATTAATACAATACTGTGGCTTAAAGATGGAAACTTCTCCTAAGAGTTAAAAGTTAAAGTCACCACTAAGATGATGGTAAATGGGGGTGGAAAATGAGGGGAGGGGAGCAGAGAACTCACTCAAAGTAGAAAGAACACACAGCGAGCCCCTTGATTTAAGACAGTATTATAGTTGGCAAGGAGTAAGTTTGAGCAAGGCACTGGATATGGTCATTTACATGCTTTTTCCAGATTCTCTGATGTGGTGGTGCCAATAATAAGGTAATTTTGTAGAAGCCCCTAAGAGGAGTTGGGTGGGGTTGCGAGTTGGGAGGGTGTGGAAAACCAGAGGTAAAATACTCACTTCCAACTCCAGTTACAGAGGCATTAAGTATTAGTCATGATGAGAACATCCAGCTGAAACTCTAGTGAGATCCAGAGGAGGCAAGCACCAATGCAGAAGAGGGAACTGGCCCGAAGGAAGGGACGGCCTGCTGAGAGCAGGGAGGCAAAGATCTTTGCTGACACTGTCCAAAGAAATAAGAATTAGAGTTTGATCCTCCCCAATGATGCATGTGTCAGAGAGGGTGTGTGCCTATACATATACTCCTTATAATGTCAATTTCACATAAGTATTTATGTGTCAAAATTGCAGAAAGGTATGGGAATTAATTTGTTCCATTTGTAAATTACAGTACTCCTTGAACTTCTATGAAGGTGTTAAGTTTCATTAAATTAATATGCAATCTTGATTACAGATATTAGGACTGAAAGATCTCTGAGATATGAAATAACATGTCAGCATCAAAAACTTAAAATCTAAAATCATTTTCATTTTCTGATATGCATGAGTATCTCTTTCTTAACATGTTATTTCAAAGAACAAACCATTAGTCATGCCATTGTTTTTTCCTTGTTTAGACATGAGTTAGCAAGTAATCTATGTCTGTGAGTGTGCACGTGTGCATGTTAGTCTGTTCGTTAGGTGACTAACAGGTTGACCTACAGTTTCTTAATATAGAAATTATATAAACTTACCAGTTGCAAGTTATTCAAAATAGTCAGTTGCAATTTTTAGCACAGAGTAAAATCAGAAATGAGGATTCAATAAAACTTAACACCTGAGTTATTGTTAGCTATTACTGTTTTGTGGCAATAAACATTAAACCTAAACATAATTCATTATAGTAAATAATATTTTAAGATAAAGGGGTAATGTGGAGTATTACTTCAAATGGAGAATCATCTTTTCCTCTTTGATAAATACGTGTTTCCTAGAAAATATTTCTAGTATGTGTTCTTTGTTTAAAATTGAAGATGTTTGAGAGACAAGTTTGAGTCTAGGAACAGAGATCTTATAATATGATCCTATCCACAGGAGGTTTTAAAGATTTTTTTAATGTATTCATTTAAGAGAGACACACAAACACAGAGAGAGCACAAGCAGTGGGAAAGACAGAGGGAGAGGGAGAAGCAGACTCCCCACTGAGCTGGGAGCCCGACATGGGGCTCGATCCCAGGACCTGGAGATGCAGGTCAAACCATCTAGCCACCCAGGCGCCCCTACAGGAGCTTTTAAAGTTTCTGGGTTATTTCCAGGAGCATAACTGCTTACTTTTCTAGTCATCTTCTTCACTTAGGAACTACTAAGAAATGTAGGAGGCAACACAAACATAGGATGTATGTGAAACAGACAATCCATTTCTGCTCATGATTTCCTTTTCTAAACGTTTGGTAAAGCCTTTCCCTATGTAATCATGAAGGTGAGTCTGTATGTATTATTGTATGGCTTGTATGTCAACTTATTCTTTCTTACATCATCATCACGTATTTTGGGCTGGCTTTGATCTCTTTGACCCTTATTACTCACAGTGTAAATTCTCTATTATTTATTTACTACTATTCCTTTTCTCTTTTGATAACATATTTGGTTCTAGGAGTCAGACACTGAGATTTTGGGCCCATTCAGTAAATATTTGTTGAATTACTACATGCAGGACTGTTTTGAAGGTTCTGTAATGGGTACAAAGTAGATTGCATTAAGCATTACAGTGATCTATGTCACTGGTGGTTTTATAAGCTAACACATTAAAGCTGCACTTGTTACTGAGTATGTTCATACCAAAGCACTCGACCTTATTTACTGTTATATTCTGCCCTCTTTGGCCTAACACCTTTCAGACCCATTCTTTTGTATGTTTCCCCCAGAGTTCCGAAGATATGTCATAAGTCTGGCACATGTTCTTTTGTCTATAAACGATTTACCCCTGGGTCATAGTGTGTACCTATCTCCCTGGAGCATGCTGAGATTTCCCCCTTGTGATGACTCTAGAATCAGAATCAAAGGTAGTGAGTCTTAAAGAAAAAGAGCATCCATCCACTTTTAAAGCATCTACCCCAGATGACATCATCACAAAATTTTCAAGCAAAAATAAGGTAGTCTCCTCAGACACCGGAAGACAAGCTACTTCAGGAATAAGGGAGGCTCACAGTGACTTGGGGCCTTAAGACTGTTTCATGTGGGTCACACCAGATGTCGCCGTTCCAAGCACAGGACTCTCTTCTTTCCCAACTAATGCCTTCACTTTGAAATGAGAAGCATGGGAGGATTAATTGGCATTAAAATTCAACAACCCATATAAGGCAATTTTGTATTTAATTTTAACAATACCGGCCCTGTTTTTATAATAAACAAGAGATTATTATGGCTGTCATGGAAGTTCTCTTGTTTTTAGGCCATCATTTTAGCTGGGAACTCAAGGCCCTGAGCTCATCATTTTCTTTCTGTAAGCACTCTAGTGAGCTCAGTAGAATTCATCCCATACCCCTGTCCTTGTAGCCATCATTACTACCATAGGGTTCAAATGTGGCCATTGGGTGGGCCTCCAAGGTCCTAATTCAGTTGACTCTTCCTCACAATCAACCACCAGTGACAACCTCATAAATATACTCCACAGTTTGCAAGTCTGCCATCCTATTCCCCATTAGCAAAGAGCTTGACACTCTGCTCAAATCCTAGGGCAAGACCAAACCAACCCCAAATTCGAATTGTTGTGGGCGTATCTCCTGAGACCAATATGGTGGCAATTCTCTATCAATCGGGGTCTGGGAAGAAAGCAAAAACCACATGCAACTTCACCAGAAAGACCTCAGTATAAAGGATGAACCAAGACTGACTAGGAAGAGGTAAACAGAATTCTCAAGGATAGAGACCTGTCTTTTACGGGGCTGAGGCAGAGCACTCAAGAAAAGAACAAATCTTGGAAGAGCTCCCCACATTCTGGAGAGGGAACAGCTATGGCCTCCCGGATGACGACAAAATCTGCTGATGTGGTAGAGGCCGGGGCTGGTGAGAAGAAAACTGCCTTCGGGGGCCAGCAGAACTGCATGTGAGTGTAAAACTGCCTCCTGGTTCCAGAGAAGTTCTCCAGAAAGCTTCTGGCCATGCTGTTGTGCCTGGGTATCCCGCTTGCCAGCCAAGTGCCACAGGAGCAAGCAAAGAGACTCCCACTGGAAGCAGCAACAGAAAAATCCCTTCTTTCTTCAGTGTCCCTCCAGCACCTTCTACTAACAACGCTCCGTATCATGCCAGCAGGCCAAAGAGAAATACCACAGGATCCAGCTCCGTCATCGCAAGCCAAGCAATGATAGGAACTGAGAGGCAAAAAACAAACAAAAAAACCCAAAAGTGTAACTGGCACAGGTGCAATTTACTTATGATGCACGTTTATAGCGGGAACTGAAAGAATATAATTCCCTTACACTATGACGGCAGTGCTGGGACCAGACACAGTTTCCCATTCCCAAGTTAACCAAGATGGAGACCAAGCAAGGTGGCCCAGTTGCTCCAGGAATTCCCTGCTCCCGGGGACAGACTATGAGCAACCAAACGTGTTACCTACCAGGAGTAACAGCCCGCTCCCTGAGACGTATTCTGATAGCCTTAATGCTCAATACCCACCAATCCAAAAGTTACCGCTAAGGGAAATCTCTGTCAATTCCAACCAGTTTCCTACTCTGCAAGGTGCATCTTAAGCCCTATTAGTCTAGGCCCTAAAACCCTCAAAACATGCTCCCCTGACCACCCCCTTCTGAGATATCAGAATAGTGTTTCCCCCGATTGCAGTGAACCTAATTAAATTACCTTGCCCAGGTCCTAGGTTTTTTGGTGGTCTTTTGGGGAGCTAAGTGTCAACAAAAGAATCATAACCTCATCAGGGGAGTTGAGAATTTGCTTGGGGGGTGCTGTACAAGGCTGTTCGGCTGAAGGCAGAAATGCTTCCTTGAATATGCCACTTGCCTTCTAAGAACATCTTTTTCTGCAGCCTGCTTATTCCTGGGATGATTACTTGTTCCCATGTTCTTGTTCTAGCAGTTGAGGAGACCAAATGAAGAATCTGTTTAAATGAGAAGACTCTGTGCAATCCTGGGTACAGATAGTGCCTTTTCATGACCTAAATGCAGCATTCAGCGGAGGCTGAGAGTCAGGAAAATCCTGCACTCTCTGTGTCAACAACGGACAGCTCCGACACCCAGCCACCCACAGCAGACAGAGCTCTCAGCTAGACCTCAGCCCTCTCAGGGTGGGAACTCATCGTCCCCAGAGGCAACAGTGAGCCCGTTTATGCTTCTCAGGAAGCAGACGTAGACATGAAATGAATGCAGGCTGAATTATAAATTTGCTGATCAGGGTAATAGATGAAAAGGAGAGTAAGCAGAAAGGTAAATTAGTGTATATTAAAGAGGCAGAGAAATGAGCACATGAAAAAGATGTTCAACATCATTAGCCATAAAGGAAATGCAAATTGAAACCACCATGAGTTATCAGTACACACCTATCGGAAGTAGGTGAGTAAAAGTAAAAGATAGGTAATAACACGAAATGCTGGCAAGGACACAGAGAAAGTGAATCACTCATACATGGCTGGTGGGAATGTAAAATGGAACAGCCACTCTGAAAAACAATTTTGTAGTTTCTTGTACAACTAAACAGACAATTACTGTAAGATCTAGCAATTGCACTCGCAGGTATTTATCTCAGAGTAATGATAACTGTGTTTATCCAAAAATCTGCACACAAATGTTCATGGCACTTTTATTCATAATAGAAAAAAAACTAGAGATAACCCAGATGTTCTTCAGTGACTCGGGGTCTAAAAAAACTATGGTACATCCATAGCACAGAATGCGACTCAGCAGCAATGATAAATAAATTATTGACACACCAACTTGGACAAATCTCAAGCGAATCATTCCAAATAAAAAAACAGCAATCCCTAAAGGTCATGTACTGTAGGATTCCATTTATTCATCATCTTGGGAATGACAAAATTACAGAAATGGAGAATAGACCAGTGATTGCCAGGGGTCAAGGACAGTGGAAGGGAGGTGGGTTTGGTTATAAAAAGGCAACATGAGGAATCCTTGGATGATAGATCGCTCTGTATCCCGGCTTTATCAATGTCAGTATCCTGCTTGCCATACTAGTACTCGAGTTTTGCAAAATGTCACCACTGTGGGAAACTGGGTAAAACTGGGATCTGGCTGCATGATTTCTTACAACTGCATGTCAATCTAAAATTATCTCAAAATAGGAAGTTTGACTAGAAAAAATAATAAAAGACAGGGAAATAGAAGAAAGATAGAGCCCAGTCCTTGGTCATCATTCCCTCAGATTTAAAGGAGCCTAAGTGGGCTACAGCTTTGTTGTTTGCCTCCTTTCAGACATAGAAGAATGTGTTTGTTGTAAATTCAGCACTGTAGAGAGCTAAGGTAAAATGGTGGGTCTCAGCAAGCGGAAGCCGTAAAAAGACTCAGAAAGTGGAATAACCCAGATGTACCAAACCCTCACTAGACCTAAATTTTTAAAAAAGATTTTATCTATTTATTTGACAGACAGAGATCACAAGTAGGCAGAGAGGCAGGCAGAGACAGAAGGGAAAGCAGACTCCCTGCTGAGCAGAGAGCCTTATGTGGGGCTTGATCCTAGGACCCTGAGATCATGACCCGAGCCAAAGGCAGAGGCTTAACCCAGTGAGCCACCCAGGTGCCCCTCACTAGATGCCAATTAAGACTTGTTCTTGACCACAGGACAAAAGGGTTTGTTTTGAACAACAGGATTTGTTTTAACCCACTAGGTACAGACCTGTGCATGCATTTTCCTATCTGGAGAACAAACTTTCAATCTTTAATTAACACAGCCACCATAAATTCTACATTTTACCATATAAAACCCCCTAACTTTGGCCCTTTAGCAAACTTTTTAATGAATTTCTTCACCAAAGGGTGTGTGTGTGTGCGTGTGTGTGCTCATGTACATGTTTCCTTGCCTGGCAGGTAAATAAACTCAACTTGATAAAAAAATTGAAAAGTTCTTCTCTTTTTTTATTCTTTGCTAAGTTTTAGGTCCAAACAATAGGCCCAGTTTTATAGTTAAATATTTATTTACTAGAAAAAAGGTAGGAGTACAAAGACTGATAATCAGGAGTAAGAAATGGGTTGTATTAAACTTGAATTCAGAGGAAAATTTAATGAATATTTAAGAAATCCCAAATTCCAAATCCCACTTAAATCCGGTTTCAAAATAGTAAAATCTCTACTATAATAAATGATAACCTCATTGTAATTTATTATTTCATTCATTCCTAATTTCTTTGACTCTATTAAATAAGCACTCCTTAATTTGTTCTTCTCAAAAACCAAACTGGTCCCAGCTGCAGCTATTAAGAGAGTTTTTTAATTCCTCTTGCTGTTTGCATAAGAGTTTTATTTTAATGAGAATATGTAATTACTCTAAACTGCATCATTACAAATTCATAACTTTTACTTAATGAAAGAAAATGTCAAAATATTTATTTCACTTTGAATCTTCTAAACTGATATTCAGGTCTTATATAAAATAATTCCATACAAAATAGGGTAAAGAATGCAAATACTCATCAATCGAGTTCATAGACAAATACCATATCAGGAAAGTCGCTGAAGATTTTGACAGCAATTACTTCACACACAGCTTGAACTAGGTGATAGAAGATTCGTTTTTATCCCTAAATGCATTCTGAATTAGGTTTAGTTCTAGATGCATTTACTAAGCACTATGTCGTAAAAAGGGTGGGGATGGGTTAATAAATGTTATGCACTGATTCTGCCTGCAAAGGGTTTTACATGTTAATTAAACTTTGGTAAAACTAACTAGGTCATATGCTGTATCTGTCTTCCAAGGAATCAAGGCATGCACCTGTCCTATTCATTATAGAAATGAAGTAGGTAATAATGATGGCTGGACCGAAGTAAACCTTTCACTTGCTTCATAATCACTGAAGAGTAAAAGGAAGTACGTAAGGAAAAAATGTTATCTATTTCAAAGCCATTTCCCCAGACTGACCCAGAGTATCACGCTTCCCTTATATGTAATACCCAAATCAATAGATCTGCTCTCCAATATGCAAATGTGATGCCGTATTTCATCAAATGTAGAACTGTAGTATTCATCATTATTTTGTCTTCAATTTAGAAAGGGAAAACCCTGCTCGTTAAACTATGATGTCATCTAACACATCAATTTTAAAACGCATTCTGATTTGCAAGATGGCAAAATATTTTAAGGAAAATGTGTATATTAGAAGGATGAAATAGTCCTTACAAGTTAGAACTCTAAAGAGCGACTTACCCCACAGAGCTGCATTCATTACCCACACAACTGTGCCATAAACTAAGCTTTTCAAACACTGTTCAATTTAGGAAAAAATACAGAATCAAGGACATGGGCAAAACCTCACCTAAGTTTCACTGAGGCAATGAATGACCTTCCTGAAAACATCTCTCATCTCTAAGATGGGAATACTGATGGTTAAAACTAATAGCAAGATATTAAAATAGAATTAATCATATTCATAATGACTGTAACAAAACAATAATAACCAGTCACTTTTTGTGCTAAAATAAAATTAGATTCTCAAATTCACTTCACTTCCCAGGATTACTGTCTATTAATATTTGTCTTAATTTTTTATGCTTAGTTTCTTATCCTAAAACATTCATCAGCATGTAAACAGATATTCTATATCTAGTCATGAGTGCTCAATTTTAAACTACTTTATGTTTAAAAATAACTACTTTATGTTTAACCTGTCTCAATATAAAAAAGCTTTCATATCAAAATATATGTATCACTTAAAGTACCACACCTTGACCATATTTTTTTCATGAATGACATTTCTCACTATACCATTAAAAAGAACCAAATATATTTCCACCAAATCATTTAATTTAAATTCAAAATTTTTTCATATCTTTACAAAATGAGCAAAACTAAAGGAAGTTCTCTCTCACTCCACCAAACACAAACCTAGAATTTTCAGGGCTACTCTTCGCTATCCCCATTGTACAATCTATTTTTCCTTAATCTCCCCACCAAAATTAATATTCCTGTGATTCATTTATCACATCAAACCCTAAAATACCATGGGACTAAACCCTCCCAAGTATTTTCATATATATTGTCTCTTTGGTGACATACGCTATTTCACTTCTGTCATCCTACTTTATGAATGCTCTGCGGAACTTTTCCTTGTCTTATCTACCTTCCTAACAGAGATGGTTGATATCTTCCCTGTTCTTTTTAAAATTCCTATAAAAATATAATGAGGATTAGATAATAACTATAACAACAAGTAATTTTTCAACTCTGAGCAGTTTTCCATTTTACACTATTTCCTACACTAAATATTTTACCTTCTTCACTGAACCACCGCACTTTAGAGCCCCAAGGCACTAAGTACCAGTCCACTTATTCTACAGATCATTCTCATTTATCAAGATTTACCATTTCCCAATGATTTAGCATTCACCAAGCACTTAATGAAATGCACAGCTTTAGGCATTTTGTTCATTTCTCACATGACCCAGGGTAATTACTAGCCCCGTTTCACAGAGGAGAAAGCTAGATCTCAGAGAACTGAAGAAACTGATCGAAAGTCACCCTACTCCCTCATGGCAGAACTGTAACTATGATGCTGGTGTGCCATTCCCAAGAGTATGTGTTCTTTCGCCATACTCCCTAAAAATAACATCCACAATGAATGCTTAAATGTATGCTAAACCCTTTCTTAATAGTTTTGTAGTTATGTCTTCCTTTCTTTCCCTCTACTCCCTTCAGTTTCTTCTGAATTAAAAAAACAAATATTTTTTTAATGAGATAAAGAAAATCCTCTAATACCCCATAAATCACTAAACTATTTTCTCCTATTTCCATTCCAGGATACCATCCTGAATTTCAGACGAAGATGAATAGCTCCTAAATACCTCTAACTAGATGCTGGATGATATATCTAATTTTTTCCAATGTTGAACACATCATCTCTACTCCTCTCCCAAACTTCTCCAGGGTTTTCTCTTAGAAAAATTCATCCAGGGGTGCTTGGGTGGCTCAGTTATTGGTTAAGCATCTCCCTTTGGCTCAGCTCGTGATTCCAGGGTTCTGGAATCGATTACCACACGGGGCTCCCTGCTCCGCAAGGAGACTGCTTCTTTCTCTGCCTCTCCGTCTCTCTTTCTCTCTTTCTGTCTCTCATAAATAAATAAAATCTTTAAAAAGAAAAAAAGAAAAATCCACCCAGTTGCTCAAGGTAAGAATCTGGGATTCATTCTTTCACCTCCTTTCCACACAACCAAAAGTTATCCATCTACCTCCTTATTACCACCAGAATTTGTCACTTTTCCATTCCTACTGCCTCACTCTTATCCAAGCCATGATCACTGGCTGCCATGACTGCTAAAATAGCCTACACATTTGCTCTGCCAGAATCTACTCTATCCATTCCAATTCTTTCTTAATTCCAAGGAGCGTAATTTTTTTTTAAGATTTATTTATTTATTTATTTGACACAGAGAGAGAGCGAGATCACAAGTAGGCAGAGAAACACGCAGAGGGAGAGGGGGAAGCAGGCTCCCTGCTGAGCAGAGAGCCCGATGTGGGGCTCGATCTCAGGACCCTGAGACCATGACCTAAGCTGAAAGCAGAGGCTTAACCCACTGAGCCACCCAGATGCCCCGAAGCAGGGTAATCTTTTTAAATGCAAAGTGGATCACTTAATTAAAATCTTCCAGCAGTTTTCAACCACCTTTATGTCAACATCTAAAATACTTAATATGGCTTCCAAAGTCCTTGTTCACCTGGCACTTATCCCCTTTTCCAGTCTCTTTGCTGGACATTTTCCCAACTGATCCAGACAAACTGCCTGACTTTGATTTGCTTAATTCAAGGGAAGCAAAAATTTCTAAAACACAAACATCTTGGCACACATAGTAAAGAACAGGATCTTTAAATGTCTCAACTATTTGCAAAAAATAGGTTGGCATTGAAAAGAAAACTTTTACAAAAAAAAAAAAAGCAATTACATAGCACATGACTAAAGTCAGCATATATTTTTTGGAATTTCTCAATCTTTACAAAATTGTTAATTATACAATTATTAAGTTTCATAATAGAAACTGAGTTAGGGTCTGCCTTTAGCTTTCTCTTTATTCAATAAGGCATAATTATATTGGTTTCTGACACTCAATTAGACATAAATTTGACTTAGAGCCATTTGAGGGCATCAAATTTTCAGTTTCTATATTGTTTTATAAGATATATCATTTCTGTTGGACCATTTATTTACATAGTGCTTTCAAAAGTAAATACAGAACAGCTATTTTCTTCTACTATAGATTTGTAGCAAGAAAGATATAATAGATATATTAGTTTTCAGTTTACTGAGATCATGACATTATCCTAAATGACCTGCAAGAAAAATGTTTGCATTATTCATCGAAAAATTGATTGTTTCATTGCCGTCGCCATTTTAATATGTCCTACTACATGATAGAGATGTATGTGAAGCCAAAGGGTTTCAGGAGACAACAATCCAGAGTAATATTATCCACATACTTGAAATCAAGCTATAGCAAAGTAAGCTAAGCAAAATAACCTTTTAGTGTACTAACCCAAAATATTATACAAATAATAACTGAACAGATAGAATAAGTATATCTAAGAATATGATTCATATTATTTTAAAGCAAAAAAGAACAAAAATGTAACTATAAAACAACTCTATGAATTTGGGCATCCATAGGATTGATTGAATTCATTAAAACATTTATTTTAAATTGATTTAACTTAAGGTAATTACTGATTATAAAAAAAGAATAGCCTTATATATTTTCAATTAAAAGAAGAAGAAAAAAATGTTAGAAGTGGTATTTTATATCCAGAAAGACAGGGAAGGGACAGGAAAGTTTAAAAAAAAAAAAGTTTAAAAATAGTGATAGGGGGCACCTGAGTGGCTCAGTGGGTTAAGCCTCTGCCTTCAGCTCAGGTCATGATCCCAGGGTTCTGGGATCGAGTCCCGCATCAGGCTCTCTGCTCGGCAGGGAGCCTGCTTCCCACCCCCACCCCCAACCTCTGTCTGTCTCTCTGCCTACTCGTGATTTCTCTCTGTCAGATAAAGAAATAAAATCTTCAAAAAAATTTTTATAAAAAATAAAAAAAATAGTGATAAATTGGGACGCCTGGGTGGCTCAGTTGGTTAAGCGGCTGCCTTCAGCTCAGGTCATGATCCCAGCGTCCTGGGATCGAGTCCCACATCAGGCTCCTTGCTTGGTGGGGAGCCTGCTTCTCCCTCTGCCTCTGCCTGCCACTCTGTCTGCCTGTGCTCACTCTCTCTGACAAATAAATAAATAAATCTTTTTTAAAAATAAATAAATAATAAAAATAAATATAGTGATAAATGAAGGACATTACTACAAATATTTATGAAAATACATAAAAATAAATGAAATTCTTCCTACTCAAATTTAGGCATAGATTCACCAATTGAAATTAATTTTAATTCTATCTTCAAAGTATTAACTTAGAAAAAATGAGAAAGATTCATAAATATATACAAATCAAATGAAATAAAACAATTATCAGCAGGATTTAGAGTCCAACTCCAAAAGGATTAAATTGAATCTAGAGGTTCATTTCACAATCATAAATTTTAGAGTGATAAAAGTTAAATCTATAATCAAGAGATGTATAGACATGAATCTTTAGGTGCTTGTGGCAGTTTTAAAGTATGTTCATAAATTTTGAAATATCCCTCCCCTTCAAAAGGTGGAACCTAATTATTCTCCTTTGAATGTGTTCTGAACTCAGTGACTCACTTCTCATGAACAGTGATGGTGTCCAACAATTTTGGAACCTCGGTCATGAAAGACACTAATATGTCCTTACAGCTCACTCTGGGATGAGTTAGCACCATGTTGTGATTAGCCCTACTGGGAGGCCCAGGAGAGGAATGCAGGCCCCCTGTTTGCTGAGCCAACCAGAATCTGAGGCGGGCCACCAACAACCCCATGAGGGAACCATTTTAGAAGCAGACTCTCCAGCTCAGTCCATCCAGTCAAGATGGCAACCCACGCCCATGTCTTGACTGCAAACTCATGATACACACTCAACCAGAAACACCCCGAAAATCCATTCCCATATTCCTGACTTTCAGAAATCATGAGAAATTGTAAACATTTTTTTTTCTTCTAAGTTTTAGGATACTATGTGTTGCTGTAGTAGATTACTAGTATGGTGCTGAAAAAAAAAACAAAAAACCAAATATCTAAAACAAAGAATATTGAAATCTGACCAGACTACTAAAAGTATAAAATTACCAACATTAACAGAAATCCTAAAAGAATCAATTAAACGATGATTTTATAAGTAAATTTTTCAATGTGTAAAGAACCTGAAAACCTATTGTATCTATTATATCAACCTATTTCAATTTTACCAGAGACTTTTTTAACCACTATAAAGTATAGGTAATACATCAGACTGATGATTTATTTTTTTAAGATCTTATTTATTATTTGAGAGATAGAGAGTGAGCGAGAGAGAGCACGAGCCAGGAAGGAGAGGCAGATGGAGAGGGAGAAATAGAAGCAGATCCCCCACTGAGCAGAGAGACGGATGCAGGGCTTGATCCCTGGACCCTGGAATCATGACCTAAGCCAAAGGCAGATGCTTAACCAACTAAGCCACCCAGGTGCCCACAGACTGATGTTTTAGATGCCAGGAATTACACTGAGGCTACAATGTTTGAGAACAAATATCCAGCAACTTCATTATCAGTGATGAACAGTACAGATTATGGACCCTCATGTTGTTCCATGTTTGCTGTTTTATAACTTAACACCATCACCTAACACACGTTTCAAAAACTTTCATCTCCATGGCAACACAGAAGTTTGCATTTAAGATGGCAAGTACAGGCCCTGTCATAAAATACTCTGAAAAGAATCTTTCCCTCTTTACAATTAATTAAACAGCAACAAAGGAGATAATCCTCACTTACTACAGAGAACAAAGCATGATTAAATTTAAACTTTTTCAGACCTCCACCTCAATCAGAATAATTAACAAAGTCCGTGTTAGTTCATAAGTTTATACATTCAACATCTTTGTCAAGACACAAAAGAGATTTATGATACTGTATATAAGTAACCAAAACATAGGCTTTTTTACTATAACCTAACAATAAACCTTATTCTCTGCAAAACCATGTACTGAGTTTAAGAAAGATTGTGAGAAAAATACACAACTGGTAACAAGAGGGAAAAAACAATTATAAACCATATAAAACACAAACATAGCTAAAATGATGTTACATTCTTAAGAAATAAATGTTTCATTAAATATAGGAATGTATCAGAGTGAAGGGAACTTGGTGTAAGGTTAGGTAACTAATGAAGACAGAGGAAAAGTACAGAAATCAGGGATGACTATGCCATCAGTGCTTCTGAGACGGACCCCATGAGGAAGGATCTGGGGACTACAAACACGGGTTCAGTCCCATGTCCCTTCGTCACCCACCACATAGATTGTGTTGGAGTCCTGTGAATAGACTAGCTGTGGTGCAACAACAGTAACATATTAGAGCGATGTGATCTTGACATCATACTGACACACAATAGCTAATTGTTTCAGAAACACCTATTGTAGCAGAACAACCTGAAGACACAAGAGATTTGCCTTACAGTTTCTCTTTAATAAACAGCTAACTCTTTCCTTCAACAGAGCCTCTTTTTTGTGATTTCACATTTTCTTTGTTCTTCCTGGGACAGGGGAAGCCTGGATTATTTTGTTTCAATAATGTGAGAGAAACTGTCACTAAAGCCTACTGCATTTTTAACTCTGATACGTAAAGTGGACAAAGATAGCATTAAAAAGGAGAATAAATCCCAATGTCATGCAAGAATATAGATGGAAAATGATTCGGCAGTATACAAAATGGATACACCATGGTGAAACAAAATTCAATCCTAGAAAATTAAGATGGGCTTAATGTGAAGATATTTAATAGTGTTAATGCATTCTATTAAAAGTCAAAGAAAAAAATCACAATATTTGATAATACTCAGCACCTATCCCTGATGAAATCTCATAATAAACTAAAGTAAGTTAGAATAAAGAAAATCTATTTCAAACTGACAGGATTTACTAAAAAAAGAGTAAAACCCTGGAATCTTATCTATTAAAATCAGAAATAAGAGAAGGGTGTTTATTATCATTACATTTTTAAATATTGTACTTTTTTATTTGAGAGAGAGAGAGAGCACAAGCAGGGTGGAGGGGTAGAGGGAGAAGCAGACTCCCTTCTGAGCAGGAAGCCCAATGCAGGACTTGATCCCAGGACCCTGCGATCATGACCTTAACCGAAGGCAGCCACTTAGCCAACCAAGCCAGCTATCCAGGAGCTCAACATTAATTTTTATTACTAATTTAGAAGTTCTACTCAGCATATTAACACAAGATAAGAATTGCAATATTTGGAAAGATGATATATAATTATAATTATTTGTCTTAATTGAAATTTGGGATTGTATTAATTCTACAAAATTCAATTCCTCTGTTAGGAATACATCAGTTTAACAAACTACCATGAGGGTTGTTCTTGCTTTTTCCTTTGGAACTTGATTATATAATTCTAACATTTATGTTAAGGAATCAATAGGTGAAAATCACCTTGAAAAGGTAGGAAAGAAATGTAGCAATATTTTCCCACCAGATACTAAGGAATTATATAAATTAAAACAATGTGGTATTGGTATGTAATATACTGCTGATTAGGAATACAATCGGTGTATCAGTGTATAATATGCTGATTAGGAACGTAATATATTGCTACAACAGAGAAGCTAGTATATCTAAGAGTGTAGTTTGTAATAATTGAAGATTTCAAGTCCATGCAAAAGAGAGGAATTACTTAAGAATATCAGAAAGAAACTAAGCAAGGGAAACCTCTGGCCCAAAAAATAACCTAGTTTTAGTTTTCTTACCATCTAAACAGCAAATGAATAAGAAAACTGCATACATTAGAAATAAAATGGGTAGTTATATAAATAGACAACTTACGGATAAAAGCATATAGCCAAAAACCCTAAAATATTCACATTTATTAATAGATAACTCATAATTTCAGTAATAAGTATATAAAATTTTCATCATTTGAATTAGCTTTAATAGCAAGGTGCTTTGATAGTAGTACTCAACACTGATTTGATTATAAGCATTCACATACAAAAATTAATTTCCCATTATATATGAAGAATCTTTAAAAAATTGAACCTTGAGAAAATGTGGGCCAAGATTTATGCATGTATGTATGAATATGTGTGTGCAAAATTTTTAAACATTTTTAAAATTAAGATATTCACATGCAATGTAATTCACCTTTTCAAAGTACACAATAATCTGAATCTTTATCCATCTATCCATGAAAAGATGCATTGACCAGAAATGCAATTATAAATTTTGATTCAATCAGCTTATGATTTTTAATCCATAATGTATAACATTGTGGTCATTGTTTTGTTGGGGTTGCTTTTTACGTCCTGGACATCTTAACACTGACTCTGGAGGATGAATACCAGGTACACACAACCTGCTGACATCTGGACGTGCTTTTGTCTTATACTTAGGGTCTTGATCACAGGAATTTCACTGTCCTGTTCATCCCTATACCCACAGAATCTAGAATAGTTCACAGAATGAACAGGCAACTATAAACAGTTGTTATAAAGTGAATAACAAAAATTAATTTCCCAAATGTATAATGGTTTTTGCTCAGCTTTCCAATTCCATCTGTTTACATGTTTTTAATGTGTAACAACAGCTTTATTGACATGCCATACAATCATCCATTTATAATTCAATGGTTTTTATATCTTCACAGAATTATATAATCATCAGTACAAACAATTTGAGAAAAATTTCATTGTCCCAAAAGAACCCCAGCAGCATCCATTATCATTATTAATCACTTCCCATTTCCCTCCAACCCTACTAGGCCTAGTCAAAGATTAAAATATTTCTATCACCATAAATTCACCTCTTCTCTAACATTCATGTAAATGGGTTCATACAATGTGTGGCCTTTCAAGAAAAGATATTTACAGGATCCTAGGGCCTGGGCTGGGTGATCTTTTTTAAGATTTTATTTATTTATTTGAAAGAGAGAAAGTGGGTACATGAGTGCAGGGGAGGGGCAGAGGGCCAGGGAGAAGCAGACTCCTTGCTGAGCATCACCCACCCTCACACCCCACACCATGACCTGAGTTGTAGTCAGATGCTTAACCAGCTGAACCACCCAGCTGCCCCTGGACTGGATGATTTTTAAGGTCATAAAATCTGGGAGTGAGCTGCGTTTATGCAGTCTGGTGAACCTAACAGGAAAAAGTTCTGAAGGGAGTCGTCTGAAGTTCACTTAGTTTTGGTAAGTAAACCCTTTGGCTATTTCAGCCTTTCCTCCAGGAGCAGATATTCCTGAACATGCAACAAAGTTAATTCTTCTTAGACCTAGACTGGTTAACAAGGGACAGAGAATTATCTTGGCTTCAGTTATATAGCTCATGTAACATTTTTTCCCAGCAAAAAAAAAAAAAAAAAATCATGCATGTTTAAATTTTCATTATCTTAGTGTATGAATTAGGGTCTCCATGTAAACATGTAAACATTAATTTTGAGCATGTAATATATGACAGGAATGCCACATTTCTGAGTTCAAAGCAAATGCTTCCAGTAATTCCATTATGCTCTTGCAATTACATAACCTTAGCGGTTTTCAATTTCTACTATGTTCTCTTATTTTTTTTTCTAAGATTTTATTTATTTGTCAGAGAGAGAGAGAGAGAGAGTGCATAAGCAGGGAGAGTGGCAGGCAGAGGAAGAAGAAGGTTCCCCGATGAGCAGGGAGCTCGATGCAGGACTTGATCCCAGGATGCTGACTGAGCCTCCCAGGCATCCTTTATCTTTATTTTTTAATCTTTATTTCTATTATGTCTTAATTTATTACTGGCTGCATGCTGCTGCTATCTGACACAATCTATATAACTGGATAGTCCTTATGGCTCGCATCTTTTATTATTACAGAGTATAACTCCTCATTTCTTAGGTCTTTGGTTGTTATTTGCTGCTGTTGTTATTCTCCACCTGTGTTGTTGCTCTATATTCAACCTCTAGGAACACCCTTCCCACCTTGTTGTTGACATATTTAGGCCAGCTGACCTCACACGTGACCTCAGGATGGCCAGCCTGTCGGTGGGTGCTTGGAGGAAAAACTAGCCCAGAGCCACAAGACATAGGAGATGCAATGGGAAATAAGTTAATCAAGTTAAAATGAGGGTTTGTAGGGTAGGCCCTGTTCCTATTTGACTGGTGTACTTCCAAGAAACAAAATTTGGACACAGATGCCCCTAAAGAAAAAATGATACAAAGAAACTAGGAGAGAAGAGAGTCATATACAAGCCAAGCAGAGAGGCCTGGAACAGATCTCTCCCTCACAGGGCTTAAAAGGAACCAACTCTGCTGGCACCTTGATTTTGGACTTCTACCCTCCATAACTGTGACAGTAAATTTCAAATGATGTCTTACAGGGAACTACCAAAACACCAAATGATGACAACTCTTTGGGAATGAGACTCTGAAAGAGCTCTAGCTTGGTTCTGCAAACTTTTATTACCAGGAATATGGGCTGTTATTTGTCAAGGCTACCAGTGAACTAGAGAGAAAGAGATGAGGGTAAGAAAGCTATAATGCCACAAAGCTCACTATTCTCATCAATATTAAGTAACTTTCCTTGAATAAATGCTCCCCTGGTTACTGCAAACCCTTGGTTAACTTCAAGAATTGTGAACATTGATTCTGACAATTTTTGCTGGATATTTTCCTGCTTTTATGGAGGGGTAAGTTTTCCAGTGCCCTTCCTGCAATATTTTGTTGACATTCCATACAAAAAACTTTAGTAAAGCATTTTTTAGAAGTACAAAAAAGAGGAAATTTAAACAGAGAAAGTTTAAAAATAAATGGTAATCAAATGACACTATGAAGCCACTAAAATGTTTTAAAAGCAGTTAATCATACATAGAAATAGTCATGAAATTTGAATCATGATTCAAGATGCAAGAAAATAGTATCAGCAACTAACATTTACTGAACTTTCTACATGCTTCATCTATGATAGACGATTTACATGAATTACCTCATTTTATTTCCACAACAATGTCTTGAGGAAAATACCAAGCCCTCCATTTAATAGATGTGGATACTGAAGCTAAGAGATTAAGTAGTTTTCCACAGTCACAAAGGAAGCACATATCAGAGTAAATATCTACATTCTGACTCTAGCAACCTCGCTCTGAACAGCTTGTTCACTGAGCTCAGTGGGATCCTCTCACTACCTTGTCATGCACCCCAGAGCCCCCATGCACTCCCCTGATATTTCAGGATGACCACTTATCATCACTATTTGTTTTGCCGTCTGACTTCCCATTAAAATATGAGCTTCCTGAAGAGAGAGGCCATGTCTCCATCTTGATCAGTACTGTGTCACACAGGACTGGGCACTCGATAAGAATATAATAATTATTTTCAGTTATCAATATAAAATATATGAACAAATAAATGATTTAGTGTGCCTATAACATTCTCATTATTCTTGTAGTTTGACAAATAAGCAGAGCTGTATGAAATGTTCCCCTACTCCACTGGTAGACAAGAGGAAAAGGCAACTGAACATTATTACTTGCACGAAATACCCCTTGATCTTCCTAATATAATACAAGATAATAGGATCTGCTATAGCTAAAGTCTTAACAACAGAGTTTACTTGAGGCATCCATATATAGCTTATAAAAATTAAGGTTTAAGCTAAAAAATACAGAGTGAACAAATCCTATCTAGGATGTCAGAAATGGGTTCTTTCATGAAAGGGTGATGCTTACATTGAGCCCTAAGTCGTAAGTAACCAAGGCCAGGAGGAACATGAGAAAAAGTTCCAGACAGAAGGTACCAAGCACATGCAATGTTGCTGGGGTATAAGAAATGATAAACTTGAGATACTGAGAATGGCCAGAAGAAGCTAGAGATGAAAAATGAAGTCTGAGAAGAAATGGTTTCCAAGATCTCAGAGAAGTTTTATAGGCCATTTAAAAGATTTTGGATTTGTTCTTAAAGGTAATGGAAGGCCACTGAATGCATACAAATAGAGTAAGTTTAAAAGGGGATTTAACATACTTAGAATTTCATCTGTACAAGAGCATCCTGGCCACACTGTGAAGAATGATGGGCCAGATGTGGCTCTAAGAGTCTAGAGGCCATAGCAATGACCAAGCCAAGTGGTGATGGTGGCATGGACTGGGGCATGGAGAAATACAGGACCAGAGAGAAACTAAGGAAGTACAAAGCCAGGAGTCAGTGACTTACTGGATAGGGGCAGCACTGGTGGTTGGAGGAATCAAGGATGACACAACCCTCCAGATTCCCCATGTTATCGTAATCTGCAATGAGTTACATCATTTGCAAATCTCCTCAATGATTCTCTACCAACCCATTATTCCTCTACAGAGATCAACACCAACACAGAAAGTCCTTAATTTTGGCAATTTGATTTTCAACAAAATCAACTCTCTCTCTTTCATCATGACTGCCATAACAGCAACAGCTAACATGTGCTGAGTTCTAAATGTGTGTCAGCACTGCTCAAAGTACTTTACATTATTAAGTAATTTCATCCCCATTTTACAGATGTGAAAACTGAGGAATAAATTAACTAAATTAATTAAACATGCCAACATGTAGGCAATGAGGGACAGAGATAAAAATATGTTTTTAAAAAAGCAAATAAATGTGCAATTGATTTATAAGGTTATTGTGATTACATACATGTATGAAAGTGTATATACAGAAGTTTTCCATGAATAATGAGGGATGGAGAGAAAAGAGAGAGAGAAGGAACATGTCCATTTTTGGATTTTCAACTTCAGTAAAAATTATTTTTTGTTCTTCTAAAGTTCATTTATACTTAAATCATAATATACAATCATGAAGTAACCCAACATAAAGTGAACAATATATAATCTATAATGGCCTGTCAGGACAAGAGCTACTATGTCTTCTCAGCATGGCAGACTATTCATTTTCACAAAAAAATAATTATATTATTGTGCTTCAATGCAAATTCTCAGAGGGGAGCATCTGACAAGAAATGCTGCTTCTCATTTCATTAAAAATAATAAAAGACAGAGAATATTTCATCTGAAAGACCCCCCCAACCCCATTTTCATTAAATGCACTGTTCTAGATGTCAACTCTCTGATTCAAAATTGGAAAGAATAAGTTTTAGAAGGCTCTAAATCTTTGATTTCAGAATCACATACATGATTCAAGCCCCTAATTACCTCTAAATTCTTATCTACTGTACTGAGCAGGTGTTTGGAAAACGATTTATGGAGGTTACTAAATTGCATTCACACACCTATTTAAGTTCTATTTAAGTTTTGCTTCCTTAGGGAGGTCTTTGCTGACCACAGCAGCTACCCTTTCACAGTGTTCCTATTCCCTCTGCAAGCCCTCATTTGGAGAATTCTTCCTAACCATTCAGTATCTGTCTTCCTCACAACTGTCTGCTCCACAAGGTCAAAGGCTGAGACTGTTCTGTTTCCATGCATAGTCCCAAATCTTAGCTCACAGATGGAAACTACAGACTTTTTTTTTTTTTTTAAAGAAAGGGGAGAGCAATAAGGGTGGAGGGAGAGGGAGAAAGAGAAAATCTTAAGCAGGCTCCATGCCCAGCACAGAATCTGATATCACAACCCTGAGATCATCATGACCTGAGCCAAAATCAAGAGTGGATGTTTAACCAACTGAGCCACCAGGCACCCCATTAAAGGGATTTTTAATTACAGATTACTATGGAGAATTTTATTCAAGAATATAAGCTCACCAATGAGAAAATTAAAAAGAGCTATTAATGACAATTCCAATCCTTCAACTAATTTTCTCCAGCCCAATGATTAAAACGATTCTTTGTAAACTACTAGAAATAAACTGGAAAAGAACAAGAAGGATGTGGGAGGCAGTGTCTTAGAAAAATCACCTAGCTACTCTCATCCGTTTGCAGTCAGTTCATGCGTAGCTTCTCTTTGCAGATTTTGAATCTGCCTACATGATTCTCTTTTCACTCCCAAGCCTCAAATCGTAGGTCCAAAATCCTTACTATCTAGACTAACCAGCAAACTCTGGATTCTCTAAATTTCTTGTCTTCCAAAATATATGAGTTATTCTGACCATCCATATTCTTTAATATCCTTTCTCCATTAGGAATGTCTTAATTTTATATATATAAAATTAGGAATTTCTTAAATTCCTCCATTAAGAAATGGAAGAATTTCTTAATTTCTCCATTAGGAATTTCTTAATTATATAAAACTATATATAACTATATATATATATATATATATATATAATTATTACATTCTGTTCTTCCATATTACATCACACATCCTTTAATAAGGGGTACCATTCTATTGTTTCTTTTTTTTTTTTTTTAACCGTCTAACTTCACCAAAGTCATGTTGGGCTCATAAGGCATTCAAAAGAAAAGGCAAAAAAAAAAAAAAAAAAAAAAAGTAAATGAATACACCAAACTCCATGGGAAATAGAAAATTTCAAAAGTTTCTGGTCATTAGAAATTTTTCTGACAAAAAAATCCAGATGTGGGGGCACCTGGGTGGCTCAGTTGGTTAAGCGACTGCCTTCGGCTCAGGTCATGATCCTGGAGTCCTGGGATCGAGTCCTACATCGGGCTCCCAGTTCCACGGGGAGTCTGCTTCTCCCTCTGACCTTCCCCTCGCTCATGCTCTCTCTCGCTGTCTCTCTCTCTCAAATAAATAAATAAAAATAAAATATTTTTTAAAAAAAGAAACCACCAAAGTATTAAAAAAAAAAATCCAGATGTGTATTTGAATAAATTAGATGGAAGGTGCAATTAGCCACAAAGTTCAATTAGTTTGGACTTTAAGTCTGTTTGGTGCTTGTATCCATTTAGAATCATTTGGCTGGTTGATCTTGGAGCATCTGCCTCCATTTGGATTATACAAATGCCATATTATTAGCCTTTCATCATTTGCAATTTAATTGTTCTCAGGCAGAGCTTGAATAATAGTGTGTATAAAGTAAGTATGCAGGATTTTCTTGTCCAAATCATAGTAAACTCTTCACTCAAGTGTCAATTTCTTTAATCTGCCCCTCTTTACTTTTACCAGTAAGGAGTTAATTGAGTTTCTTGCAATCTCGTCTCTGATTCCCATGCCAAATCATTAAACGCTCAATAACTGCTTGAATAGATTAGAAAACCACCATTAGCTGGATCCCCACAAAAATGTTTTTGTGACAAAAACCTGTTGCTGCAAGTAATACATCTAGTTTTAGTGCAAAAGTCTTTCTAAGACACTCATGGAAAGAATGAAACAAAGTGTTTCAGCAATCACCCGCAATCTGAAAGTACAAGAAAGCATCAAGTTGAATGACAAAGTAGAGTGAAACTGAATAAAAAGGAAATGTCTGATCTAAAGCATTTACCCTCTAAAGTTTAATCACATGGTCCTGCTCCCATTTCGAGTATGCTCTGCACAGTTTCCATTTAAGCCGCTCCCTTTGTATAAAGAACACGGAGAAAGAAAAGTACATAAACACAGCTATCCTTTGAATAAGGACTGAATATAAAGACCTCTCTCTTCTAACATTTTGCAGTTGTGCCTAATAATGACACACCTCCCTCTGTTTTTTTCCATATGAGTCAAGGATGAGTTCCTAAAGGAGCCTAGGGTAACAGCTTTCAACATTTTGTATTAACAAGTACCTTGCCTTTGTGAGTTTTAAAAGGAAAGAACTAGGATTTTTTTTTTCTAATAGCCAGTTTCCCCCCAGTAGATCAGAGAAAGTCACTAGGTTAGCACTGAATTTTTGTAGGGGAAAAAACCCTTATTTTTTAAGCTTTATTCAAAGTGACTTCTATATATAAAGTCATTTCAAGGTTTTAGACTCACTTGAATAACTGTCGTTATTAGGTAAGTATCAAGCTTAGAGTAAAACAAGGGACCCCTATTTGTAAATCATTTCTGTGCAAACCTCAATATCACAAAATGAGACCCAGAATACAATGTGCTACATTAACATTTAAACTCCAAATCAAATCATCGTGTCTCAAGGATATTGTGAAGCCTATCTCGATTAGACCATTCTTTTTCCAGGGGCATTCTCCAGAGCTGGAACCAATAGTCATGGAAGAAAAGAAGACAAATGTTCTAAAACATCTCCCTACATGGAGACTAATTTGGGGAATTCAGCACCAGCAGTGAGAGAAAGCACCTGTCATAATGAGAATCTACTAACTTGGAATCTTTGAGAGTCTGATCCATACCATGGCCCCAGAGAAGTTTTGTTTAACATTATGCTCAAAATAAGACTTTATGTTACAATAAATTAACAAAAATAGGCATATGGCCTACATTGCAGTTATATTCATTAGCTTTAAGGATTTTCATATAAATTAAATCAAATCTTTGCTGCAAAGTTTACTTTTGCTTAAGAAAAGTGACCTAAATATTCCAATACCTTCCTCCCTTGGTGCCTTACATCCTGTGGGGACTAAAATATACATGGTCTGCTTTGGGTTGTAGTGAGGTAAATATACTGGATTTCACAAACGCCAACATACACTCAGTCTATTATACCTTGGGACATAAACAAAGATGGTGGCTCCTTGCCATGGGAGTAGCTGATAAGACTGAAGCTGAGAATCAACAGAAAGAAAATTTAGGATTTTTATAGAATTTTTCTTTCTTAAAATGAGGAAGGTGGGGCACCTGGATGACTTAGTCAGTTGAGCACCCAACTCTTGATTTCAGCTCAGTTCCTGATCTCTGGGTTGTGAGATGGAGCCCGGCATTGGGCTTGCACTAGGTGTGGAGGCTGCTTACGATTCTCTCTCTCTACCCCCTTCCCTCTGCCCCTCCCCTGCCTTCCCCGCCCCCACCCCCACCTCATCCCACCCCCAGAGGAGTTCTTCCTCTAAAAGTAAAAAAGGAAGGAAGGTAGGAAGTGAGGGAGGGAAAGTAAGATGAGGAAAGCATTTTATGCATCTACTACTACCTCAGCCCAAAATGTGAGAATAGCAGTATCAGAGGTCCTACACTAACCAGAAGGAAAGGAGCTGATTGTAGCCTTTATTGGTCCTCTGTAAATATACCTACTCTGGCCAATTTCAAGCTACCAAATGAGCTCAATCTGCTCACAAAATTCTTGATCACCTCGAGGAAGCCAGAATCTAAAGGTGACAGCACACTGTCCTCATTATTTCTTTGAGCAGACAGCAGCAGTGATTTGAGTGTTAGATTTTTCACAGAAAACCAAAGAAAAGGAAAAAAAAAATACTTCTGCATGTATGTTGAAGTTAGAAAAGATAATGCAGAAAGGCTGACCAATAAAAAAAAAAAAAAGTACAACTATACAGTGATTCCTAAAATATTTTCTTGTCATACACGGAAGAGCAAAGACTGTTCTCAGTGAAATGCTACTGTGAGGGTCAGGCTACCTGGGGATTGGAGGCCTCCGCATCCTGTGATGGTCCCTATCAGTGCTCTGATCTGGAGCCAGGGAAAAGAGGGAGGCTGATTTAACACTTCGAGTAGGACCGAGGTCAAGAATGCAGAGCTGAAGTGACCCAGAAGGCAATGAAATCACCAGGATCTTATATTGTTCCACAGCCTAAATCCCCAAGGGAAAATCACCAGGACACTTTTTAGCTACAGTGACTAACTACTATAGGGAAAAATCAGAATAAAGGGAAAAACCAGAATAGAGTATATATATTTTTTTAATCACAAGAGAAAACTACCCTCTGTATCTTTCAGATCTTCAAACACTATCATTTCTCTCTCTCTCTTTCTCTCTCTCCCTCTATCAATCTATCAAGCTCACAATGCTGGTATTATTGTGTTGTTATTAAAAACTACTACTTACTACGTGATTATTTTTGATGGGCACAGCTACAAACTTTGCCTTAATTCTCTATTAACAGCCCGTGAGGTATATAGACTTTTAAAATTCCATGTTAAAAAAAACTGAAATAAGAGACATGATTTTTCTCAGCACAAAGCTAGGGATTAAGGGAGCTGCAGTTTAAATCTGGGTATCCTTCCAAAACTCAGGTTTTTAATGATTTTACTTCATTTTATTTTCCCTTTGAGATAAATTTAACAAAACTGAGGAAAATTAAATAACATATAAACTCTTTCTATTATTTTTTAAAGTAACATGAAACTCAATGTTTAAGAAAGCAGGAGAAGTATAAATAAAATAAATATACTAATGTCTAAGCTGTCTGGCTAGTTCATTATTGATAAGCAAACCAAACTGTCTCATTTAATAAAGCAAAAAGTAGTTTTATACCATGCACACTAATTACACTGACATTTCATACCTAAAGTATAATGATAATAAAATCAAGCTTTGATGCATTACTCTCAAAACTCTTGAATCAAGCAAAGGAAAACAGCTATGAAAATGGCAAGTCGTAGCCCCTGACATAGAAACTTGTCTTCATTTGACACATTCCTCAGTCCCCATTAGAAGGGCAAAACTCTTTGTCAATCACACAAAGCTAAGTTAAAGTCAAAAATCAAATCTTGCTTTCTGGGCTCTAATTCTTTGACGCTAGCTTCCTCTAACCAGTTCCTGAGACAATATTACATTTCCAATTCCCATTTTTTCTTATCTTAAAAGAAAAAAGGCATTGTCTTCTCTATTTCAACAGACCAGTCAGGACTCATGCTACCAGACAATCATGCCAGATTGTGATTACCCCTTGTCTAGCCACTGTCCTCCTCTGCAAACTGCAAGTTCTTCAGCTCAGGGCAGATCAAATTCATCTTTTCCTTTCCAGCGGCTAGCAGACTGCATCCCATGAGAGTGTAATAGATGTTAGGACAACAAATGACTATTTTAAATACAGTTTTTAAAGATGCAACATTATAGCTCACATATGTATAAAAATCTCTTCCTCCGGCCCCACCCAGAGCCTCCTCAAAATCCCTGAATTCGCATAGCATTTTGAATCGTCAAACGAAAATTTTAGAAGGGCCATACCTTTTTGTACTAACTGGGGAACACATTTTCTATTTCACCCTCAGATTCTAACATTTTCATCCCTCTTCTTGGCTAATTACCTCCCCTGCAAAAGACCCTATTGCTTGCTGGAAAAATTCAACTTTTTGTATCTTGAGGAATAGAGGAAAAATGTTTCGTGTTCCCCTTCTCATGCCCAGGATAATTTAGGCCTCTTTTATACAATAAACATGTAAATCATATATTGATATTGTTTACTTTCCCTGGTCCAAGCTGCTGATTAAAGACCCAGTTTTTTTTTAACCCCTAAGTGCAACATTATTATTAGAGAAATACTACAGGGATTGCAGCAAAGTGAAAAATGGAACCAGAGCTTTATTTATATTAAATCCAAAGTAGCTCATACATTGAGAAGAAATTGAGACAATATGAACTATAAACCTGAACTTCTAAGCACAAATGTGCCACTGGTCCTTTCCCCTAACCACTGCAGTATCCTTACCCTATCCTTTATCTCAGTAAAGATGCCACAGATGATTTTTAGAAAGAGGTAGTGCATAAAAAGTAAATAATAATGTTTTTTCTCAAGTTTGCAGTCCTTTAGTAACCACAGTTTTGAGAAGTAAGGCAGAAATCAAGCCTGTTTCAGAATTATAGGTTTAGCTGGTACTAGCATTTAATACGGCCAATTATTATTTAACAAGCTCCCGAAGTTATATGTAACCTAAAAAATGGTATACCCCATCAATGGATTTCAATATGCAGCATGAAAAAAACATTTAGATTTCATTAAGAGATATGAAACAGTAAGATACGGACAACATTTTTTAGCATTTCCTACTGATTGCTCAATTATGTTTACTAAACCCCTCAAGTTGCTCTGGAAAGAATGTGTACTGATAGAATATTAATATTTCTGGGGGGAAAAAGTAGAGAGCCTCTAAATCTATGGGTTGTTTTAATTCCAAGTAAATGCCATACAGTTCCTCTGGATACAAAAACAAGTTGTACACATACAAGGAGAGGGAAATTAGGCTGCAAAATCAAGAGGACATTAATTATGTACATAAATATTAATAAACATGTTTCTGACACTCAATGTACTATGCCACAGGAATCTCAGTATCTCCATTTGCATACCTGAGTTTGACAGCTGTGGTAGAATAACATCTTTCCATCAGTAATACAAGAGTGAATTTTTTTAACATAAATAAATATTGTGGGGGACTTGCATGTAATTTCGACTGCTTTGACATTTTTTTTTTTAAGAAAATGGGAACAGATAATTAACTAAACAAATATTCATGGATATACTGCACTCTGACAGAGTTTAAGATACCACAGTAAGAAAAGACTGCAAGAAAGGATGAATATATGTTCTAAATTCTAACACCTGAGAGTAGTCCTCAGCCTTATTAGCCAGGGCAGAGGTTGGTTCCCAGATGTGTAGACACCCAAGTACTAACTCCTACCTGGTCTAGCCCAAACTGAAGTAAAGCAGAAAGCAGGAAAAATAACCTAAAAAAATTAGCCCTGGTGGGAGCAACATGGCAGAGGAGTAGCAGACTGAAACAGCATTACGTCCCAGGAATTCAGCTAGATAGTTATCAAAACATTCTGAACACCTACAGACTCAACAGGGGACAGAAGAGAAGAAGAGCAGCAATTCTAGGAACAGAAAATCGACCACCTTCTCAAAGGTAGGACGTGTAGAGAAGTGAATCCCAAGCAATGGGAAGATAGACAGTGGGGAGGTGGGGGTGGCTCCCGGCAAGTGGTAGAGCAGTGAAGCACAAAATCAGAATGTTTATAAGTCTGCTCCATTGAGGGGCATCACTCCAGAGGATAAGTGGGAGTGGAGCCCTCATGGGGACAGTGTGGTCTCAGGACCTGCGGGGTCACAGAAAGACTGGGGGTGTGTGAGTGTGGCAGAGCTGTCAGGTATTGGAGTGGGGAAGCCAACTACAGAGACAGAGCCAAGGATGAGCTCTCACTCAGAGTTACCTTATGCTGTGATCCACGTCTCAGTCGGACCACTGCTCTTCAGGCAGGGACCCCACAAATGGCAGATCCGGGGAGACTCACTTTCCTCCTCTAGGAGGAGTGGCACTGGAGCAATGCAGGAAGCTGCTGGGTTTGAAGACTCCAAAAGGGGCCGTGCACCAGAGATAGAAACGCTCGGTAACAGGCCAGGAAAATATGGAGTGCAGCCGAAGACCAAGGAGACGGGAGGGATTGACTGGTTTTCTCTGAGGGTGCACTGAGGAATGGGGCCCTGAGCTCTCGGCTCCTCTGGGCCGGAGATTGGGATGCTGCCATTTTCACTCCTGTCCTCCAAAGCTCTACAGAAACCGTTCAGGAAACAAAAGTTCCGGAGAGAGAACCCACAAACCCCAGCAGATTACTTGGCCTGGCCCCTGGCAAGGGTGTGCAATTCTGCCTCGGGCAAATACATTTGAGACTCAGTTCTACAGGCCCCTCCCCCAGAAGATCAGCAAGAACATCCAGCCAAGACCAAGTTCACTGATCAAGAGAACTGTGGAACTCAAGAGCTAGAGGAAAGCAACGCATAGAATTCATGGCATTTTCCCTATGATCCTTCAGTCTTATAAAGTTAATTTATTTTATTTTATTTTTTTCTTTTAATATTTTTTGGCAGGTGAAACAATTTTATTTCACAGTTGTCTTTAAAAACACAAAGACACTATGTTCTTCATATTTATTTTATTTTTCTCTTATTCTATTTTTTCTTAACTTTTCTTCTTCGCTCTTTTAAAGTTTTTTTTAACTATTCTATCCTTTTTATAGAAAACTATTCTATTTTATAGAAAACAGTTCTACACCTTTTAATAGAAAATCTTTCTTAAATCTTCATTGTTATAGTCATATTTTATCCTGCATTATAGTTAACCTTATTTTTTGTATACATATAGGTTTTTCTTCTTTAAACTTATGGGATGCAATTTCTTCTCATAGATAAAAATATACCCTAAAACTAGCACATGGCTTTGTTCTAGACTCCAGTCTGATCACATTCTCTCTTTTTTTTCCTTTTCCAACCAACTTATCTTACCAATTCCTTTATTAGACTCTTTTTTTTTTAAATTTTCATCTTTACATTCATATTTCATCACTTCATTGTGTTTATCCTTATTTTTGTTTATATATGTTTCCCTTTCTTTAAAATTTTGGGAGGTAGTTTCTTCTAACAGACCATAAATACCCAAAATCAAGTAGTTGGCTCTGTGCTATTCACCAGTCTATATATATATAAATATTTATTTTTCCCCCTTTCTTCTCCCCCTGGTTTCAGGTCTCTTCTGATTTGGTTAGCATACATTTTTCTGGGGTCTTTGCCAAACTTTTAGTATTTCATTCTCTCATTCATATATTCATAAATGAATAAAATGAAAAGGTGGGGAAAACTCACCACAAAAAAAAAAAAAAGAACAAGAGGCAGTATTGATGGCTAGGGAACTAATCAATACAGACACTGGTAATATGTCAGAACTAGAGTTCAGAATGATGACTATTAAGGTGCTAGCTGGGCTCAAAAAAGGCATGGAAGATATTAGAGAATCCCTTTCTGGAGAAATAAAATCCCTTTCTGGAGAAATAAAACAACTCAAATCTAACCAAGTTGAACGAAAAAAAGGTATTAATGAGGTGCAATAAAAAATGGAGGCTCTTACTGCTAGGACAAATGAGGCAGAAGAGAAAATTAGTGATACAGAAGACCAAATGACAGAGGATAAAGAAGCTGGATAAAAGAGAGACAAACAACTACTGGACCATGAGGGGAGAATTTGAGAGATAAGTGATAAAATAAGACAAAACAATATCGGAATAATTGGGATTCCAGAAGAAGAAGTGGGGGGGGGGCAGAAGATATATTGGAACAAATTATAGTAGAGAATTTCCCTAATATGGCAAAGGGAACAAGCATCAAAATCTAGGAGGCACAGAGAATCCACCTCAAAATCAATAAAAATAGGTTCACATGCCACCATCTAATAGTAAAACTTACAAGACTTAGTGACAAAGAGAAAATCCTGAAAGCGGCTCGGGACAAGAGGTCTCTAACATATAATGGTAGAAATATTAGATTGACAACAGACTTACCACAGAGATCTGGGAGGCCAGAAAGAAGTGGCATGATACATTCAGAGCACTAAATGAGAAAAATATGCAGCCAAGAATACTATATCCAGCTAGGTTGTCATTGAAAATAGAAGGAGAGATAAAAAGCTTCCAGGACAAACAAAAATTAGAAGAATTTGCAAACACCAAACCAGACCTACAGGAAATACTAAAAGGGGTCCTCCAAGCAAAGAGTGTCTAAAAGTAGTAGACCAGAAAGGAACAGAGACAATATACAGTAACAGTCACATTACAGGCAATACAATGGCACTAAATTCATATCTCTCAATAATTACCCTGAATGTAAATGGGTTAAATGCCCCAATCAAAAGACACAAGGTATCAGAATGGATACAAAACAAGACCCACAGATATGCTGCCTACAAGAAACCCCCTCTAGACCCAAAGACACCTCCAGATTTAAAGCAAGGGGGGTGGAAAAAAATTTACCATGCTAATGGACATCAAAAGAAGGGTGGGGTAGCAGCCCTTACATCAGATAAAGTATATTTTAAGCCAAAGACTATAAAAAGAGATGAGGAGGGATACTATGTCATACTTAAAGGGTTTTCCCAAAAAGAAGATCTAACATTTTAAATATCTACGCCCCTAACATGGGACCAGTCAACTATATAAACTAATTAATAACAAAATCAAAGAAACACATCGACAATAATACAATAATAGTAGGGGACTTTAACACCCCCCTCACTGAAATGGACAGATCATCCAAGCAAAAGATCCACAAGGAAATAAAGGCTTTAAATGATACACTGGACCAGATGGACATCACAGATATATTCAGAACATTTCATCCCAAAGCAACAGAATACATTCTTCTCTACTGCACATGGAACATGCTCCACAACATATCACAACCTGAGTCACAAAGTAGGTCTCAACCAGTACCAAAAGACTGGGATCATTCCCTGCATATTTCAGACCACAATGCTCTGAAGCTAGAACTCAATCACAACAGGAAAGCTGGAAAGAGCTCAAATACATGGAGGCTAAAGAGCATCCTACTAAAGAATGAATGAGTCAACTAGGATATTAAAGAAGAATTGAAAAAATCATGGAAACAAATGAAAATGAAAACACAACTGTTGAAAATCTGTGGGACACAGCAAAGGTGGTCCTGAGAGGAAAATATATAGCAATACAAGGCTATCTCAAGAAACGAGAGAGGTTTCAAGTACACGATCTAACCCTACACCTAAAGGAGCTGGAAAAAGAACAACAAAGAAAGCCTAAACCCAGCAGGAGAAGGGAAATAATAAAGATCAGAGCAGAAATCAATGAAATAGAAACCAAGAGAACAGTAGGACAAATCAATGAAGCAGTAGAACAAATCAACAAAACTAGGAGCTAGTTCTTTGAAAGAATTAATAAGACTGATAAACCCCTGGCCAGACATATCAAAAATAAAAGAGAAAGGACCCAAATAAATAAAATCATGAATGAAAGAGAAGAGATCACAACCAACACCAAAGAAATACAAACAATTGTAAAAACATATTATGAGCAACTATACACCAGCAAATTTGACAATCTGGAAAAAATGGATGCATTCCTAGAGACATATAAACTACCAAAACTGAACCAGGAAGAAGTAGAAAACCTGAACAGACCCATAACCAGTAAGGAGAGTGAAGCAGTCATCAAAAATTTCCCAACAAACAAGGGCCCAGGGCCAGAGAGCTTCCCAGGGGAATTCTACCAAACATTTAAAGAAGACTTAATACCTAATGTCCTGAAACTATTCCAAAAAATAGAAATGGAAGGAAAACTTCCAAACTCATTTTATGAGGCCAGCATTACCTTGATCCCAAAACCAGACAAAGACCCCACCAAGAAAGAGAATTACAGACCAATATATTTGATGAACATGGACTCAAAAATTCTTACCAAAATACTAGCCAATAGGATCCAACAGAAAATTAAAGGATTATTCACCACGACCAAGTGGGATTTATTCCTGGGCTGCAAGGTTGGTTCAACAACTGCAAATCAATCAGTGTGATATAATACATTAATAAAAGAAAGATCAAGAATCATACGATACTCTCGGTAGATGCTAAAAAAGCATCTGACAAAGTACAGCATCCTTTCTTAAGCAAAACTCTTCAAAGTGTAGGGAGAGAGGGTACATGCCTCAACATCATCAAAGCCATCTATGAAAAACCCACAGTGAATATCATTCTCAATGGGGAAAAATAGAGCTTTTCCCCTAAGGTCAGGAACATGGCAGGGATGTCCACTATCACCACTGCTATTCAACATAGTACTAGAAGTCCTAGCCTCAGCAATCAGACAACAAGAGAAATAAAAAAGCATCTGAAACGGCAAAGTAGAAGTCAAGCTTACACTCTTTGCAGATGATGTGATACCTTATGTGGAAAACCCACAAGACTCCACTTCTAAACTGCTAGAACACATACAGGAATCCAGTAATGTGTCAGGATATAAAATCAATGCACAGAAATCAGTTGCATTTCTATACACCAACAACAAGACAGAAGAAAGAGAAATTAGAGAGCCAGTCCCATTTACAATTGCACCCAAAACTGTAAGATACCTAGGAATAAACCTAACCAAAGAGGCAAAGATTCTGTACTCAGAAAACTATAAAGTACTCATGAAAGAAATTGAAGAAGACACAAAGATTGGAAAAAGATTCCATGCTCATGGATTGGAAGAACAAGTACTATGAAAATATCTATACTACCTAAAGCAATCTACACATTTAATGCAATCCCTATCAAAATACCATCAATTTTATTCAAAGAAATGGAACAAAAATCTTAAAATTTATATGGAACTAGAAAAGACCCCAAATAGCCAGAGGAATGTTGAAAAAGAAAACCAAAGTTGGTACCATCACAATTCCAGACTTCAAGCTCTATTACAAAGCTGTAATCATCAAGACAGTAGGGTACTGGCACAAAAACAGGCACACAAACCAATGGAACAGAATAAAGAGCCCAGAAATGGACCCTCAACTCTATGGTCAACTAATTTTCAGCAATGCAGGAAAGAATGTTCAATGGAAAAAAGACAATCTCTTCAACAAATGGTGTTGGGAAATTGAACAGCCACATGCAGAAGAATGAAACTGGACTATTTCCTTACACCACACACAAATATAGACTCAAAATAGATGAAAGACCTCAATGTGAGACAGGAATTCATCAAAATCCTTGAGGAGAACACAGGCAGCAACCACTACAACCTCAGGGACAGCAACTTCTTAGAAACATCACCAAAGGCAAGGGAAGCAAGGGCAAAAATGAATGATTGGGACTTCATCAAGATCAAAAGCTTTTGCACAGCAAAAGAAACAGTTAACAAAACCAAAAGACAACTGACAGAATGGGAGAAGATATTTGCAAATGACATATCAGATAAAGGATAGTATCCAAAATATATAAAGAACTTATCAAACTCAACACTCAAAGAACAAATAATCCAATCAAGAAATGGGCAGAAGACATGAACAGACATTTCTGCAAAAAAGACATCCAGATGGCCAACAGACACAGGAAAAATTGCTCAACATCACCCAGCATCAGGGAAACAGAAATCAAAACCACAATGAGATGCCACCTCACACCAGTCAGAATGGCTAAAATTAACAAGTCAGGAAACTACAGATGTTGAAAAGGATGCAGAGAAAGGGGGAACCCTCTCAAACTGTTGGTGGGAAGGCAAGCTGGTGCAGCCACTCTGGAAAACAGCATGGAGGTTCCTCAAAAAGTTGAAAATAGAGCTACCCTATGACCCAGCAATCGCACTACTGGGTAATTACCCTAAAGATACAAATGTAGGGATCCAAAGGGGCATGTTCACCTGAATGTTTATAGCAGCAATGTCCACAATAGCCAAACTATGGAAAGAACCTAGATGTCCATCAACAGATGAATAAATAAAGAAGATGTGGTGTATATATACAGTGGAATACTATGTAGCCATCAAAAGAAATGAAATCTTGCCATTTGCAATGACGTGGATGGAACTAGATGGTATTATGCTGAACGAAATAAGTCAATCAGAGAAAGACAATTATCATATGATCTCCCTGATATGAGGAATTTGAAAGGCAGGGTGGGGGGGTTGGAGGGTAGAGAAGGAAAAAATGAAACAAGACGGGATCTGGAGGGAGATAAACCATAAGAGACACAAAACAACTGAGGGTTGCTGGGTGGTGGGGGGGGGGGTAGGAAGAGGGTGGTTGGGTTATGGACAATGGGGAGGGCATGTGCTATGGTGAATGCTCTGAAATGTGTAGGCCTGATGATACACAGACCTGTACCCCTGGGGAAAATAATACATTATATGTTAATAAAAATAATTTTTTAAAAAAGAAAATAAACGATTAAGCCTTAGAGTATGAGCAGAAGATAATTAATGACATTTCTCTTTGAAGAATAGGTAGTCTCCATTTTCTAGAAATCTGGTTTGGTAGGGGGCAGTTTTTACTAAAAATCTGTCTGGAATTATCTAAATTATTTTTTTCATAGTTTAGGATCTTCATTTGTTGAAATGAAATTCTGCTATTTCATGTTAATTGTGACCACAATTGAGCAATCAGAAAAGGACATTTTGCTGAATTAAATGGCAACATAAAGAAACACACTCTGCCAGAACATTTTAAACATATGAATATCATCTTTGAGACATTAGAGAAAATGTATTAAACCAAGAGTCCAAAGATATGGAGGTTCTAATCTTAGCTCTGTGATTAACACAGTATAAAATGTCTGGGTCTCAGTTTTCTCACTGAAGAATGGTAGACATCACACAGGGGATGAGAATTTTAAAGACCTGAGAAATCATTCATTCCTTTTACACTCCATTTTACAGATTTTGTAATGTTCAAAGATTGTGCCTATTTTTAAGTTTCCCTTTAATTTTTAAACCATGTGATCCCTATTTTATATTTATGTTATTCTACATCAAAAAAATCATATCTCATTAGCAAAAGAGCTATAGAGGAAACCTACATTTAATCATTAAAGGAATAGGCTCTACCTATAGAGAACACACTGATAGTTACCAAAGGGTAGATGGGGGGGTGGGGATGGATGAAATAGGGGATGGGATTAAGGAGTGCACTTGTTGTGATGAACACTGGGTGCTGTATGGAAATGTTGAATCACTAAGTTGTATACTTGAAACTAATATTACACTGTATGTTAACTAACCAGAATTTTAAATAAAAAGTTAAAAAGAAAAGTTTAACATTGGAGGTTGGAAGATGATGGTAGAGTAAGAGAACCCTAGGCTCACTTTGTCCCATGACTACAACCAGATAACTATTCAATCATCCTAAATAGCCCAGAAACAAACTCCATAACTAAAGGTAGAGAAGTGACCATGGGGAAAAGGGTGGGAAGTGTGGCAACAGAGTTTGGGAGAGAAATGGATTGTGGCTACTGCTGTGGGAAGAAAGCCGTGGTCAAGGAGAAAAGCAAGACACAAACTAATACACAGTAACATACTGAGAAAGTGAATCCCTACAGCAATGGCTTACAAAGCTAGAGGGGTCAAGTTTCATGACTTCTGGCAACCAATACGGTTAAAGTCTGGAGTTTGGAAGAAGAACTGGCTTGCCTGGTATAGAGCACAGAGGGCCTGCACTATGCTTGGAGTGAAGGCAGGCAAACAGCCCTGGACATACAGCATGGAAACAGTAATCTGAAGAGTGCCTAGGACCCACAGTGGAGAGGTTATTCACTCATCTTCGAGCATGTCTCAAAGAGACAGTGTTCCCAAAGGAACTCCTCTGGAAACAAAGGAAGTGACAACTGCCATTTCCCTCTGACGTCCCTCAGCATACACACAGGCTCTCCTGTGGGTGGGGACATTCATTACCTAGTTTCCTGACACTAAGCCCTGTTCTACCATGCTTGGGTGAAACCACCCTTCTCACTCACAATTGCCTCAGTCCCAGTATAGCAGGTCCCCTCCCCAAGAAGTCCAATCCAAACACCTGCCAACATGGCAACTCCCAGCATGGGAGTTTTATGGAGCCTCAGTTCCTATAGGGGTAGCTACAGGTCTCATTTCACAAACAGACTAGAGCATACATGCTTAAAATGAGCCACATTCAGGCCAAGGGCCAAACACAGCCCACAACAGGCAAAGAGAGCCTCTGCAGATGACCGGCCTTGAAGGATACAACAGCCAAGACAAAGCAACAGAGTGCATGCAGCCCACACTGTAACACTCCCCGAAGCATCAGGTCCTGGGGATTACAGGACATCATACAACCGGACACTACAAGACTTTCTTCTTCACAAGGCCATTACCCTCAAGAACAGGAGATGCATCTGACTTTCCTAACACAGAGAAATAGGTAGAGACTTAAACAGAATGAGAAGACAGAGAAATGTGTCACAAAAGAAAGAAGAAGATAAGGACAAAGCTAGAGATCTAAGTATTAGAAATCTAAGTAACATGTCTGATGGAGAATTTAAAGTAATGATCATAAGGATACTTACTGGACTTGAAAAAAGAGTGGATGACATCAGTGAGAACCTTAACACAGGGATGAGGAATAATACAGCAGAGATAAAGGGCTCAATAAACAAAGCGAGAAACACCCTTGATGGAACAAACAGCAGACTGGGAAAAGCAGAGGAATAAATTAATGACTTAGAAGACAGAGTAATGGAAAGTAATCAAACTGAACAAAAGAGAAAAAAATCTGCAAATGATCATAGACTTAAGAAACTCAGTGACTCAGTTAAATGCAATAATATTCATATTAGAAGAGTCTCAGAAGAAGAAGAGAGAAAAAAGGGACAGAAATTTTATTTGATGAAATAACAGCTGAAAACTTTCCTAATCTGAGAAAGGAAACTGATATCCAGAGCTGAGAAGAACAGAAAACCCCTAGCAAAACCAACAAAAGAAGATCCACACCAAGACATATTGTAATTAAATTGGCAAAATATAGTGATAAAGAAAAAGCTTTAAAAGCAGCAAGGCAAAAGATGATGATAATATAGAAGGGAAAACCTGTAAGGCTGGCCAAGGATTTTTTTTCACGAGGAAATTTCCCAAGCCATACAGAAACATGAAAAAATGTTCAATATCACTAGCCACCAGGGAAATACAAATCAAAACCATAATGAGATACCACATTACACCAGTCAGAATGGCAAAAATTAACAAGACAGGAAACAACAAATGTCGGTGAGTATATGGAGAAAGGGGAATCCTCTTACACAGTTGGTGAGAATGCAAGCTGGTACAGCCACTCTGGAAAACAATATGGAGGATCCTTAAGACATCAAAAATAGAGCTATCCTATAACCCAGCAATTGCACTACTGGGTATTTACCCCAAAGACACAGATGTAGTGAAAAGAAGGTTCACATGCACCCCAATGTCCATAGCAGCAATGTCCACTATAGCCAAACTGTGGAAGGAGCTGAGATGCTCTCCAACAGATGAATGGATAAAGAAGATGTGGTTTATATATACAATGGAATATTACTCAGCCATCAGAAAGGATGAATACGCACCACTGGCATCGATGTGGATGGAACTGGAGGAGCTTATGCTAAGTGACATAAGTCAAGCAGAGAAAGACAATTATCATATGGTTTCACTTATATGTGGAACATAAGGAATAGCACAGAAGACCACAGGGAAAGGGAGGGAAAACTGAATGGGAAGAAATCGGAGAGGGAGACAAACCATGACAGACTCTGGACTCTGGGAACAAAACAGGGTTACAGAAAGGAGGGGAGTGGGGGGGTGGGGGTAGATGGGTGATGGGTATTAAGGAGGGCACATGTTGTGATGATCACTGGGTGTTATACACAACTAATGAATCGTTGAACACTACATCAGAAACTAATGTACTATACGTTGGCTAACTGAACATAATAAAAATAAATTAAATAAAATAAATAAAAATAAGAAAAAAAATGTAAAAAAAGAAATTTTCCAAGCCAGAAGGGAGTGGCTTCACCTATTCAAATGCTGGATGAGAAAAATCTGTGGCTAAGAATATTCTAATCAGCAGGTTAACTAACATTCAGAACAGAAGGACAGAAAAAGACTTTCTCAGACAAACAAGACTAAAGGAGTTAATGATCCTAAACCAGCCCTGTAAAAAAATAATAAAAGGGACTCTGAAAAGAAAGGAGAGACCAAAAGTGACAGTATTATGGTGGAAAACACAAATGTAGTAAAAATTAATATCTCTGTAAAAATCATGCAAGGAACTCACAAAATAAAAGGAGGTAAAATACGACAACATATACCTAAAATGTTGGGAGGAAAGCAGTAAAAAATAGGTTCAGGGGCGCCTGGGTGGCTCAGTGGGTTGAGCATCTGCCTTCGGCTCAGGTCATGATCCCAGGGTCTTGGGATCGAGCCCCGCATCTGGCTCTCTGCTCAGCAGGGAGCCTGCTTCTCCCTCTCTCTCTGCCTGTCTCTCTGCCTACTTGTGATCTCTCCCTCTCTCTCTGTCAAATAAATAAAATAAAATATTTTTTAAAAAAAAGTAAATGACCATCAACTTAATATAGACTGCTATACTTAGATACAGACTTAATGGTCACCACAGATCAAAAACTACTAATAAATAGCCAAACAATAAAGAGAAAGAAATCCAAATATATCACTAATGAAAATCAGCAAACTATGAAAGAGAGAAAGATAAGAAAGGACCAGAGAAAGTCTTGAGAAGCAACCCTAAAATAAACAATAAAATAACAATAAACACATAACTATCAATAAGTTAACATTTCCCAGACTCACTCAAGAGCTGGCTTCCTGTAGGTTCGTCCAAGAAGAGACACTAGATCCTCCTTACGCATTCTGTGCAGTAGCCCTACTTTGACAACTGGCTGGGTGATACTGACAGGGTTCTTCCACCCATGGGACAGTCCTTAACACCACTTCTTCTTAGTTGTTCCACCAGTCCTAAGGGTGGTAGCTGCTTCCAGCAATTCATAATCTCTTCACAACCTGTTGTTCTTTCATCCTTCAACCATTTTGTATTTATTAATTTGTATTATTTAAAGTACCTAGTATGGTATTTGAATGTAAATGGACTAAACACTCAATAAAAAAAAAAAAAAGAGAGGGATAAAAAACAAGACCTAGATGCTGCCTACAAGAAACTCATTTTAGACCTAAAGACACCTGCAGATTGAAAGTGAGAGGATGAAGAAACATCTGTCACACAAATTGAAGTCAAAAGAAAGCCAGAGGGGCACCTAGGTGGCTCAGTGGATTAAAGCCTCTGCCTTCGGCCCAGGTCATGGTCCCAGGGTCCTGGGATCGAGCCCCACTACAGGCTTTCTGCTCCACAGGGATGAGATTCCTCTCTGCCTATCTCCTCTGCCTACCTGTAATCTCTGTCTGTCAAATAAATAAATAAAAATCTTTATAAAATATATTAAATAAATAAATAAATAAATAAATAAAAAGAAAGGCAGAGTAGCAATACTTATATTGGACAAAACAGACTTTAAAAACAAAGACTATAACAAGAACAAAGACACTATATTATAATAATGGGGACAATCCAACAAGAAGATATAACAATTATAAATATTTATGCACCCAACTTAGGAGCACCTAAATACATAAAATAGTCAATAACAAACATAAAGGAATTATTCTATATAATATAATAATAGTTGGGGACTTTAACACTCCACTTACATCAGCAGACATATCATCTAAACAGCAGATCAAAAAAGAAACAATGGCTTTGAAGGACATGCTAGAACAGATGGATTTAACAGATATATTCAGAACATTCCATCCTAAAACATCAGAATACACATTCTTCTCAAGTGCACACAGAACATTATCCAGAACAGATCACATATTAGGCCACAAAACAAATCTCAACAAATTCAAGAAGATCCAAGTCGGGGTGCCTGTGTGGTTCAGTTGGTTAAGGGTCTGCCTTCAGCTCAGGTCATGATCTCAGGATCTTGGGATCGAGCCCCATGTCAGGCTCCCTGCTCAGCGAAGAGTCTACTTGTCCTTCCCCCTGCTCATGTATGTGTTATCTCTCTGTCTCTCTCTCTTTCCCTCTCAAATAAATAAAATCTTTAAAAAAAAAAAAAAGATCTAAGTCATACCACAACATCTTTTCTGATCATGACAATATGAAACTAGAAATCAACAAGAAAAAAACCAGAAAGACCACAAATACATGGATGTTAAATGATACACTACTAAACAGTTAATAGGTCAACCAAAAAATAAAAGAAGAAATTAAAAAGTACATGGAAACAAGTGAAAATGAAAACACAAAAGTCCATAATCTTAAACAATCAACAAAACTAAAGGGCAATATATGAAATGGGAAAAGATATTTGCAAATGACATATCCAAAAAAAAGAGTTGGTAGCCAAAATATATAAAGAACTTAGAAAACTCAACACCCCCAGAAACACCAAATAACCCAATTAAAAGTGGACGGAAGAACTGAACAGACATTTCTCCAAAGAAGACATACAGATGGATGACAGACTCAGGAAATGATGTTCATCACTTACCATTAGGGAAATACCAATCAAAACAAAATGAGGTATCACCTCATACCTGTCAGAATGGCTACTACCAACAACATAAGAAACAAGTGTTGGCAAGGATATAGATAAAAAGGAACACTCATGCACTGTTAATAAGAATGCAAACTGGTATGGAAACAGTATGGAGATTCCTCAAAAACTTAAAAATAGATCTACCCTATAATCCAGCAACCACACTACTGGGTACTTACCCAAAGAGCACAGAAACGCTAATTCAAAGGGACACATGCTTGGGTGGCTCAGTCGGTTAAGCGTCCGCCTTTGGCTCAGGTCATGATCCCAGGGTCCTGGTATCAAGTGTCACATTGGGCTCCCTACTTGGTGGGGAGTCTGCTACTCCCTCTGACCCTCTGTCCTCCTTGTGCTCACCATCTCCCTCCCTCTCTCTCTCCCAGTCACCCTCCTGAAAAAAAAATAAAATCTTTTTAAAAAAGGGACACATGCACCCTTATGTTTATGGCAGCACTGTTTACAACAATGTTTACAGCCAAATTATGGAAGCAGCCAAGTGTCCATCAATTAATGAATGAATAAAGAATATGTGAGAGATATATATTACATATATTTATTATATGTTATAATAAATTATAGGTATAGTAATTATAATAAATTATAATATATAAATATATTTTATATTTATTTTATTTATATTATATTTTTACATATATAAAATAGAATATTACTCAGCCATAAAAAGAAATGAAATCTTGTCATTTGCAATAACGTGGATGAAGCTAGAGAGGAGAATATTATGCTAAGTGAAGTAAGTCAGTCGGAGGAAGACAAACACCATATGATTTCACTCACATGTGGAATTTAAGAAACAAAACAAATCAGTAAAGGAAAAAAAAGAGAGAGAGACAAATCAAGAAACAGACTCTTAGTTATAAAGAACAAACTGATAATTACCAGGAAGAAGGGCAGCTGGGGGGATGGGCTAACTAGATGACAGGGATTAAAGGAGTGTCCTTGTTGTGATGAGCAGAGGGTGATGTACAGAATTGCTGAATCACTATATTGTATATCTGAAGCTAATAAAGCACTAATGAGGAAGGAAGGAAGTCAGGAAGGAAGAAAGGAAATAAGTTAGTTAAATGTCATTGTTATGGATAAAAATATGTAAGAAGCACTCCAATGTTGACAAGGTAAGAAAATTTTAAAAAAGGAAGAAGGGAGGGAAATAAACAATATTTCCATCCATCCCTATGTCGTCTCTCATAATTAACCAAGCTATCTTATAAGAAGGCACTGGCAGTATTCTTTGGCATGTGTTCCTATTTCTCTCTCAAACATTCCAGAAGTTGCTTCAGCTCCAATTCCTAGGACAACCGTGAATATTGTGGAGCTTAAATGAAAAACAGAGGAACCCCACAAAGATCTGCACTGTGTGAAGACTATGTTTTACATTAATTTCTCTGAACTGGTTTCACTTCTTATGAACCCTTCCAGCCTGACAACTCTAGAAACTGAACATTTTCTGCAGATGACAAATGTAAATAAGCAGTTTGGCCTTGTTCCGGGTGACAAAAGATAATCGGACCATCATTATCATTCAGTTTGGGGGCTTATTTTAAATCCTCACAAGAACATCAATTAAAGAGTTATAATACATTACATATAGATATAACTACCAGAATTTAAAATTGAACTCTGAAAGCTAGCTCAAATGCCCAAATCCTCAATCATTAAAATTTAATGATTTCTGCTTATAACTTTGTTACCAAAAACCCAAATCATTTCTATAGAAAATCACTAATTTGTTGCATATCTGTTAAACTACCTCATGTAGGAGGCAGTGATGACTACTTTATTATTGTTTGAAAATAAGTTATCCACATTATATTCTCTAGAGAAACAACCAACACACTGTATATAGACAAAGAGATTCATTTTAAGGAATTGGCTCATACCATTGTGAAGGCTGGTAATTCCAAAATCTTAAGGGTGAGCCTGCAGGCTAGACACCCAGAAAAGAGCTGATGCCACACGCATGATCCTAAGGCATTCTGGGGGCAGAATTCCCTCTTCCTCAGGAAACTTCAGTGTTTCTCTCTTAAGGCCTTTGACTGATTGTGTGAGGTACACTCACATTGTGGAGGCCATCTGTTTTACTCAAAGGCTACTGATACAAATGCTAATCACATCTAAAAAAATACTTTCAGAGCAACATCTAGACTGTTGTTGAACCAAACACTAGAGACTACTCAAGTTTAACCATCACACACACAACATTTTCTTATTAAATTATCTGCGAATGCAATCTATATACGGCATACTCTAACCTACCACTGTGAGTCTTCTCATTTTTCATTAATTTACTTCACATTTTTTAAGATCAGCTTATATTTCATCCTGTTGGCAAGTTGTGAACATAAAGATTTTCGTTATGTTGAGAAACCATTACACAAACTGTATTCTTTTTTTTTCAATGAATTATTATTTTTTATTAACATATAATGTATTATTAGCCCCAGGGGTACAGGTCTGTGAATCACCAGGTTTACACACTTCACAGCACTCACCATAGCACATACCCTCCCCATTGTCCATAACCCAATCACCCTCTCCCTACCTCCCATCCCCTGGCACCCTCAGTTTGTTTTGTGAATTAAGAGTCTGTTGTGGTTTGTCTCCCTCCCAATCCCATCTTGTTTCATTTATTCTTTTCCTACCCCTCAAACTCCCTTGTTGCTTCTCGACTTCCTCATATCAGGGAGATCATATGATAGTAGTATTTCTCTGACTTATTTCGCTAAGCATAATACCCTCTAGTTCCATCCACGTTGTTGCAAATGGCACGATTCCATTTCTTTTGACGGCTGCATAGTATTCCATTGTGTATATATATACCACATCTTCTTTATCCATTCATCTGTTGATGGACATCTAGGTTCTTTCCATAGTTTGGCTATTGTGGACACTGCTGCTATAAACATTCGGGTGCATGTGCCCCTTCGGAAAACCGTATTCTTTTCATTGGTTCCACTCTTTCCAGGATGTCTGGATTTCATGATCACAATCTCTGGCTTACTCCTACCCATCCATAACCAGTCAACACACATTATCCATCCTTCGCTGGCAATTTCTATTTTGTGCTTCTGGACCCCCAAAGATTCCTAACCTTACCTCATTAAATTTTGATACATTCTTTGTATTTTTCTTTGATTTGTTGATTTTTTTTTTGTACATTCACTTTTTCTTGGAACTAATTTTCTCTGTTCAACCTAAAGTGTTCTAGAACTTCATCCAAACCCAGTTCGCAATTATAAATAATTACCTTCCTATGGAAATCACTGAGGATTTAGTTACACAGCTAAACAGCTAAACACTAACCTGCCCCATCTACAAATCCTATCATCCTATCTTTGATGAGTATGTAATTGCCGTATCATAAAAACGTAAATGGTTAAAGTAAAAATGTACAAATGCATAAAGGAAGAGAGGGGTCATAAGGCAGCTTTTCTCTACTTCCTAGTCATGCAAGAATAAGGAACAGATGGAAATACAGGGTACAACGACTGATCATAACTTACTGGCTGCAAGATACCTAAGATATTGGAACCTAATTCACTAAGATATTTTCAACAAGTCAATCCCTTCCAGAAAAAAATAAAATAAAATATTCCATTTTAACTACTTTACTGAAAAAGTTATGAAAGTCAATGAACTCCTTTAAAGGATCCCATACTGAAAATGAAATAATTAAATCTCCAGACTCAGAGTGCTTTTAAGTGTGAGAACATGGCAGTGTGAAAAGTACACTCAGAAGGTGCGAGCACCAGTTACAGGTTTGCAACCTAATCAAGTGGCCTAAGGTGCCACTGTTCCTTAGAAATCTGAAACTCTCCATTTATTAAAATGAGGTACTATAAAATTTCACCTAAATCAATGTGCAACTGTAAAGTGTGCATTATTTGTTTTTTTTATTTCAAGACATAAACTTTTTTAAAAATTATATGTAAGGGGCGCCTGGTTGGCTCAGTTGGTTAAGCAACTGCCTTGGGCTCAGGTCATGATCCCAGAGTCCTGGGATCAAGTCCCACATCGGGATCCCAGATCCATGGAGAGTCTGCTTCTCTCTCTGACCTTCTCCCCTCTCATGCTCTCTCTCAGTCTGTCTCTCTCTCTCAAATAAATAAATAAAATCTTTTAAAAATTAAAAAAAAATAAAAATTATATTTAAATGCATGTTTTTATATAATTTAACTTACTTTTATTGAAATCTGATTGGCATATAAAACCTGTAAATATTTAGCATATGAAACTTGATACATTTGGCGACAGGTTATATTCATGAAACTAACATTATCAATGCCATAAGCTTACCTTCAAAAGTTCCTTTCTGGCACCTGAATTCATTCCTTTTATAGTAAGAGCACTTAACATATGATTTACTCTCTCAGCAAAATTTTAAATATACAATTCTTAAGCACAGGCCCTTGGGTGTATAGCAAATCTTCAAAACATATTTATTTTGCATAGCTGAAAGTTTGTATCCTTTGACCAACATCTCCCCATTTCTCCTTCTCTCCAGGCCTTGGTGACCATTATTTTATTCTCTGTTTCTATGTGTTTGATTATTTTAGATTCTACACATACGTGAAATCATACAGTACTTACCTTTGTGTGTTTCAATTATTTCACTTAGCATAATGTCCTCCAGCTTCTTCCACGTTGACACAAATGGCAAGTTTGCCTTCTTTTCTGAAGCTGAGTGACATTCCACTCTGTGGGCATATGTGTGTGCATGTTTGTATAAATACGTGTGTGTGTGTGTGTGTGTGTGTGTGTGTGTGTGTGTATCTCACATTTTTCATTTACTTCTGGTAGTCCTGCTCTTAAAAAAATCTGTACCCATTCACCAGCTCTTTTTCAGAGACTTCCACTGGTATTCATGAGAAAACTGCGGCAAGGAAAAAACTTACCAACTGCCCAGACATAAAGTAGGTAACAACCCTGAAACTACAGATGGTCCTAAAGATGTTGGAATTATCTGACAGGGGTTTTAAAAGAACTGTGACTAGAGGCCCTGGGTGGTTCAGTGTGTTGAGCCTCTGCCTTCGGCTCGGGTCATGATCTCAGGGTCCTGGGATCGAGCCCCGCATCGGGATCTCTGCTCAGCGGGGAACCTGTTTCCCCCTCTCTCTCTGCCTACTTGTGATCTCTCTCTGTCAAAAAAAAAAAAAAAAAAAAAAATCTAAAGAACTATGACTAGCATGTCAAAGGATCCAGGGGAAAAGGTAAATAAAAGTCATGAACAGCTGATGAATTTTTGAACACTACATCTGAAACTAGTGATGTACTATGTGTCGAGTAAATGAATTTAAAAAAAAAAAAAAGGCTTTCCATAAGGGAAAAAAAAAAGTCATGAAAAAAATAGAGAATTTTAGCAGAGGAATGGCAACTATAAAGAAGAGTCAAACAGAAATCCTTAAATGCACACACATAATATGAAGGAGAAAATTCCTATGATGGGCTGCAGTAAAGAGGGCATAGGACAGGAAATATCAGTAAACTTCAAGAGTAATCAAGACCAATCAAAAAAAAAAAAGAGAAAACAGAAAAACTGCAAATATCAAAGATAAAAGAAATGGTATTACTACAGGTCCCAGGCACCTTAAAGATAATAAAGTGATATTACAAATAATTTTATGGGGAAAATTCAACAAATTAGATAAAATGGCAAATTTCTTAGAAAGCACAAACAACCAAAACTTATAAAGAAATAAATATAAAATATTAAAGAAACTGAAATGGCTTTTTGATTAAAAGCCATCACACAAGGACACCTGAGTGGCTCAGTTAGTTGGGCAACCAACTCTTGGTTTCAGCTCAGACCATGATCTCAGGGTCCTGGGACCGAGCTCTGAATGGAGCTCAGTACCCAGGAAGGAGTCTGCTTGAGATTCTCTTATCTGTCAAATAAATAAAATCTTTTAAAAAATAAAAATAAATAAATAAAAGCCATGTCTCACTCACATACGCGCGCGCGCACACACACACACACACACACACACACACACACACACACACACAGAAAGAGAGAGATAAATGCATGCCCAGACAGTTTTACTGGTAAATTTTATCAGTACATCATCAAAAATCTAAAGAAAAAAGTAACTGTCATCAGCAAAATTTTACAAATTTCAGCATAATGAATAACTAGAACTTTTATACCATTTAGTAGGTGCTAGTCACTATCCTTTTGTTTTTTGGTTTTTTTTAAGATGTTATTTCTAAGTAATCTCTACACCCAACATGTGGCTTAAACCCATAGCTCTGAGACCACCAGTCACACACTCTATCAGCTAAGTCAGCCACAGGCCTGTGTGCTAGTCACTATTCTAAGTGCTTGCCACACACCAATTTATTAATCTTCACAAGACTCTTTAGTAAGGCACTATTATTATCCCCACTTAATAAATACAGAGACAGAAACCCTGGAAGTAATAGTACAGCTAAGTGAGTGTTGGGTCTGGACTTGAACTCAGGCAGTCTAGCTCCAGTAACCTTTTCTTTTTCACTCTGTTACACTGAATTCCTAGCAAATGAGATAGCAAAGAAATGACCATAAGTGTGAATGAGTATCTGTGTGGTTTTTGTACGCATTCCCTTTATTAGAAAACTAACATCATAAAGGAAAGGAGAAAAGAAATTTTTTGAGACAAGAGGTTAAGTACAAACTCTAATATAAGCTAAATGGATAAAAGTATTATGTGTGTGTGTTTTTAAAATCAATATAAATAGCTTAAGAAGGATTATACTGAAATAAATAACTGATCTAGGGTACAGAAAGCCTGTGTATAAAAGCAGTGCATTATAAGATATCTCAGAAGTAAAATGAATGCCATCTAGTCACAGAATATAGAATACATAAAGGATTGAGATAAACCTTTTTAATCCTTAACACCCAATTAGGAAAAAAAGACAAAAAAATTAATAACTCATAAAAAATATAATTAGCTAAGAAAACAGAAAATAAGCAATAAATGAAAATTAACGGAGTCTTTTAAGTAAAATTAATTAAAAAAATTTTTTTATAAATGTACCCATTATTGAAGGGACTACAGGAAAAAGAAGTCTGAGAGATAATACCAATGGGGCATAAGTTAATGCAACCTTTCTAGAAAACAATTTGATAGTATGTGCCAAGATCTTTATAAATGTTTAAAGCTTTTCAGAAAGAAAAACTAAGATACGGGCAGAAATTGTGCATCCCTAGAGGCATGGTGTGTTTCATCCTTCCAGAGTTTGCCTGGCATTCTGATTACCAGTAACGACTCTGGATCCAGACATTCTGCTTTCAAAATCAAACTCTGCTACTTCCCAGCTGCAAGACTCTGCTGAAATCATATAACTTCCCTGTGCCTTGGTTTTCACATCTCTATAATGAGGATAATAAGCACCTACTTTTGAGGTTGTCCAGCAGATTATACAAGACGGTATCTCTAAAGACTCAGGGCAACTCCTGACACAAAATTAACACAATACAGATGATAGCTGTAATCATTAGGTTTACAATTCAACATTGGAAAGAATATGACTTTATAATAAAACAATGTAGGTATGTAATATTCTATAGCTATAAAATACCATTTTTCCAAAAAATACAGTAATAGGGAGAAATAACAATAAAAAATATCATATATAGAAGACTTTCTACATAAGGTAGTATATAAATAGAGGAAAATGATAAGAGACTCCTTAGAAGCCATGTGGGAATGTTGATGATACAAGCGGTAACAATGAACATAATCTTGGCTTACTCAGATATCAATCACCAGCTGGGATCAGAAACACTGCAACCAAATTATTAATTTATTTTACTTCCAAAGAGTTCATCTTGTGTACTCAAGCCTCTTTAGATATAGCTGATATAAGAACTAGAAATTCTATAAATTATACATTAATTATTAAATAAATATTACTTGGCTATATGTCCAATATAAGGCAACTACATGAATACACTAAAACAGATCATGACTAATTTTAAATGATTCCCATGTAATTACATATGGCTTTGAATTAAAATGTTACTTTAGAAAATAAAAGAAAGCTAAGCTGGAAACATTTTAACACAAAGCTTTTTTTTTTTTTTTTTTACATTTAGTGTTATATTAATGTTATTCTCATGTAACATGAAAAACAAGGTCTCAAAATGAAATATTGCTTTCCTGGCATTCTAAAATGAGGTTATTAATCATATCTACCATTCATGAATATATATTGTAGCATAATTTGTAAAGCAGTGAAACTTTTCATAAGAACGCCTGTGAAATGTGAATTTCTCACTATTTGATCTCTTAAAATATGGATGTTTAAGCTTTCTTTTTGAGCACTTTTAAAGAGCTAGTTGAAGAAACTTGGTACAACATACTGGGATAGTCATTGCCTTGGACTCGAATTTGTTTGCATGTGAGCTCCAGTTAGGGAGTGACTTGACCTATGGTGTGCATTTTACTTAATAGGTCTGAGCATTGAGTGCTTTTGAGTTTTACCTTAATAATAAAATACTTAAGAAGTTCTCCTTTTTATACCCTTATTCATTTGGACATCAAAATAATAAGACTTACAGGGAACATCAATCATCAACCCATACAACCCCCTACTTCCTATGGACTCATTTCAACAATTTAGATGGTACTCCAGACTTTGTTTCAATCCACAAGCCTCAGAAAACTCTTACACCATTTTGTCTGGAAACTTACAACACCTCTGTATTTGACTGATGACTGTGTTATGGATCACAGTACGTAAGCTGGAACATGGGCTTTGAGGTCCAAGCAGGGCTAACCTTACCTCTCATGTTTTCTAACCTTATAATGCTTTCTTTGGGCAGACTCCCCTGGGCTCCTAGATCCTCAGATGCCTCATCTTTGAAATGGGCTAAACTGACAGAATAGCAATGATTCTGTATAACTGTAAATTTACATAGAATTTTTTTATATTTAACTCCTTAATTTTTAAATTTTATTTCTTTACAGTGAGATGTGAAGTAATGAGTTATTTTTTTCAATGAGTTATCTGAAGTCTATTTGGTGATTAATCCATCCTTTTGAAAACTCATTCAAAATTCCACCTTGAGCAAATGTGCATAGCATTTCTCTTAAAATTCCTGACCCAGGGTTGGCACTTAATAAATGGATCTTCTCGTCTTCCTTCTACTGAGCTTAAAACTTGCTTTCTTATCAATTCTACTGTTCCTATTTTGCCTGTAGCCATACTAACAAAACTTATTTAACAAAGTAAAATACCTTCAATTCCTTCGGTCAGTCTTCATATAGCACAGTTTTCCACTATAATGCCATCATGCCTCCCCTCCTTTTTATAAGCCCTAATTGCCAATGTTCATTTAACAAGGTGGCTTCTTGGACAGACCATTTTCTATCAGACATGTTTTCTCAATTGCAAATGATGGAAATAGCATCCTCCCTGTTCCCAACATTTCACTTCTAGAAATACAATCTAGTTTTGTCTTAGCATTTTTCACATTCAATTCATATCATGTTGAACTAGAAAGTTTTGTCATGACCAAAAGCCATGATTCTTTTTTAGTGTGGACTATTTCTAAGCCCAATTTTCTCCCTTTTGAAAATGTAAAGTATCCTGATCATCTGATGATAATCTTTAAAAATACCAAAAATCTAATAATGAGAAAGGTCACTTATCACTTATATTTTTACTTACTCTTTCACTCAAATTCAAGACATTTTCTAAACATTTTTTTCTTTTTAGTTTAGTTGCATGTTAGTTTAAGGTGTACAAAACAGTGATTCAACATCTCTATATGTTATGCTATGCTCCCCACAAGTATAGCTACCATTTGTCACCATACAACACTATTACATCATTGACTATATTCCCTATACTTTATCTTTCATTCACATGACTTATTCATCCCATAACTAGAAGGCTGTATCTCTCACTCTCCTTCACCCATTTTGCCCATTCCCCTACCCCCCTCTCCCTCTGGTAACCATCAAGATGTTCTCTTTATAGATCTAAATCTGCTTTTTATTTTTTTATTCATTTGTTTCACTTCTTAGATTCCACATAAGTGTGAAATTATATGGTATTTGTCTTTCAGCCTGACTTATTTGATTTAGCACAATTACTCCAAGGTCCATTCCTGTTGTTGTAAATGGCAAGATCTCATCTTTCTTATGGCTGTGCAATATCCCAGTGTGTGTGTGTATGTGTGTGTGTGTGTGTGTGTCTTCTTTTTTTTTTTTTTTAATTTCTTTTCAGTATACCAGAATTCATTGTTTATGCACCACACCCAGTGCTCAATGCAATGCGTGCCCTCCATAATACCCACCACCAGGCTCACCCAACCTCCCACCCCCGGCCCCTTCAAAACCCTCAGACTGTTTTTCAGAGTCCATAGTATCTCATGTTTCGTCTCCCCCTCCAATTTCCCTCAACTCTCTTCTCCTCTCCATTTCCCCATGTCCTCCGTGTTATTCCTTATGTTCCACAAGTAAGTGAAACCATATGATAACTGACTCTCTCTGCTTGACTTCTTTCACTCAGCATAATCTCTTCCAGTCTCATCCACGTTGCTACAGAAGTTGGGTATTCATCCTTTCTGATGGAGGCATAATACTCCATAGTGTATGCGGACCACATCTTCCTTATCCATTCATCCGTTGAAGGGCATCTTGGTTCTTTCCACAGTTTGGTGACCGTGGCCATTGCTGCTATGAACATTGGGGCACAGATGGCCCTTCTTTTCACTACATCTGTATCTTTGGGGTAAATACCCAGTAGTACAACTGCAGAGGCATAGGGAAGCTCTATTTTTAATTTCTTAAGGAATCTCCACACTGTTTTCTAAAGTGGATGCATTAACTTGCATTCCCACCAACAGTGTAATAGGGCTCCCCTTTCTCCATATCTGGACTCTCCAACACCCGTTGTTTACTGTCTTGTTAATTTTGGCCATTCTAACTGGTGTAAGGTGGTATCTCAATGTGGTTTCGATTTGAATCTCCCTGGTAGCTAGTGATATGAACATTTTTTCACGTGTCTGATAGCCATTTGTATGTCTTCATTGGAGAAGTGTCTGTTCATGTCTTCTGCCCATTTTTTGACATGATTATCTGTTTTGTGTGTGTTGAGTTTGAGAAGTTCTTTATAAATCCTGGATACCAGCTTTTGTCTGTACTGTCATTTGCAAATATCTTCTCCCGTTCTGTGGGTTACCTCTCTGTTTTGTTGACTGTTTCCTTTGCTGTGCAGAAGCTTTTGATCTTGATGAAGTCCCAAAAATTCATTTTCACTTTTGTTTCCTTTGCCTTTGGAGACATATCTTGAAAGAAGTTGCTGTAGCTGATACTGAAGAGGTTACTGCCTATGTTCTCCTCTATGATTCTGATGGATTCCTGCCTCATGTTGAGGTCCTTTATCCATTTCAAGTTTATCTTTGTGTATAGTGTAAGACGATGGTTGAGTTTCATTCTTCTACATACAGCTGTCCAATTTTCCCAGCACCATTTATTGAAGAGACTGTCTTTATTCCACTGTATATTTCTTCTTATCTTCTTTATCCATTCATCTATTGATGGTACTTAGCTTACTTCCATACCTTAGGTGTTATAAATAATGCTACACTAAATATAGATGTGCATTTATCTTTTGAAATTTAATTTCTTTAAATACACATTGTTCTAGAGTTATAAGCTTTAAGACTAAAAATATTTTAAAGAGAGTTACATTCTTTTTCAATTAAGTACACTGTTTTCAATATTCATCTCAATTTAAACATTTTTTCATATGCCACAAAAGAAAAGTTTCAAAAAATCATATTCAGTATAATTTCATTTTGACATATGGGTACTTACTAACAATCATATACATATTTAAAAATGGAGAATATGCATATTTGATATATATAAAAAGGAGTATAACAAACTACTCTGTTTAGCTTGGGACTAGGGAGTGGGAATTGAGAAACAATGGGACTTGACGTCCATTTTTTTCATTTTTTTCTTATAGTGGGCATGCTTTGCTTTTATAATAGCATTTAAACTTTTACTTGGATAACAGCTATAATAAGCAAATATCAGTCAATTTAATAAGCAGGAAAAACTCAGAACATCATATTTTATGATCTAAGTTACTAATAAAAGTCACCCAAGGATAATCCATTATATTTTTTAAATTTAGATTGGCATTAATGTGCTTTTACTTTAAATATGTTTTAAAATGTTTTATTCAAAGCCATTTTTTGATTTAAATCTTTTGCCTTCCTCTAACACTCTGGTTTGAGAATGTTTTCCGCTTCACCGTATGGAAGTAAATTTGACTTATCCTTTGTTAACTACTTTGCTTCTATATTATCCATAAACTCAAAGAGCTTATTGGCATATAGCTCTTTCATGCTTTCAGAATTTTATGCAGTTTTGTGATATCTCGCAGTATCCTGTTAATAGGATGAGCAAGAGACAATCAAAATAAAACATTGGGAAATGAGAATACACTGCAGTAGAACAGAGAAACTCATTACGGAACCCCATAGAAACAAGAGACCAAGATTAATGGTCTTACACATTAAATAAAGAGGGTGAAACAGAAAGGATAACAATTTTTCATTTTCTTTTCCTTTTTAAATACATCTATTCTGTTTAGGATTACTTTTATGAATCTCTATTTAAATTGATAAAATAATTACTCATCTTTAAAGAGTAACAAGTTTATTCCTAAGAAAAAATGGAATGTAAGGAAAGAGTGTGGACTTGGGAATCAGAAGACCTTGACTTAAATAGGGTACTTATTTACTCTCCAATCTCAGGCAAAGAAATCCTATTCTCTGATCCGCAACTTTCTGCTCTATAAAATAGGACTTATAGGACATATGCCTAATGGAGTTGCTTTGAACTGTTAAATGAGGGAAACTATGCACAAAAATATTAGCATTCTTCCCTCTTTCATAATAAATCCTATTCTACAAAGAGAAAACTAAATAAAATATCAGCACTTTTAAACTGCTTAAAACCTTCATATTATCTCAGTTATTCAAAAGTCTGTATTTGAGGGGTGCCTAGGTGGCTCAGTGGGTTAAGGCCTCTGCCTTTGGCTCAGGTCATGGTCCCAGGGTCCTGGGATCAAGCCCCAAATTGGGCTCTCTGCTCACCGGGGAGCCTGCTTCTTCCTCTCTCTCTCTCCCTACCTCCCTCTCTGCCTACTTGTGATCTCTGTCAAATAAATAAAAATTTTTTTTTTAAAAGTCTGTATTTGAGAAGATAAGAGTATCTGGAAAATCACTACCTCTTTTAAAAAGAAGTTACAGGTAAAAGAATTTTCCAATTAAAATGGCATCCTAAATGCATACATTTGCGTATTTCCCCAACCAACACACCACTGAAATGACACTGAGGGAAACAATAAGGTGCAAAGGACAAAGAATAAGAAAAGAGATGACAGCAGAGAAGAACAGTTAACCAAATGTTGGGAGAGGGAGACAGCAAGGAGGAGTGGTAACTGACTTAGAGAAGGGTTAATCAGTTTGTTTATTTTCACTTTGTTTTGTGAAACTTGAAGAGTTGAGTTTTATATCTGGATTGATGTGCTACGGCACAGAACTGGCATACAAGGAGCTGAAAGTCTAGGAGGTAGCGGGAACATAAGGGACCCTAAGGACCCCACCAGGCTGTGTTTACAGAAATTTGAAGAAGGGCTATGAACTTCCATGGATGATGAAACTGGGTTCAAATCAATTGCATTTGAGTATCTCAGTGGCAAGAATAGACATCTAATTATAATACCATATATTTTTAGGTTTGTCTCTCTGTTTTCTTAGATCTTGTTCTTTGATGGGAATCCTCCTCAATACCCATCTCACGTGTGTCCAATGTACACAAAATAGATCTCAAGTAAAAGAAGGATGCGTCAGCAGGAAGAATCAGATGCCAAACTGGCTGAACAACAGTCTCACTCTACTGTCTGGCAAGAGACGTCTCTATTTCTATACATTCTGTCCTATAGTCATCAAATATTAATTGGGTAAATTCTATGTGCCAAGAACCATTCTAAATTTCTAAGGCATAGTAGCAAAGGAAACAGTGTCTATCTTTAAGGATTTGCAGATGTTGAGAGACAGACAGCAAACATATTAAAACATGGGTCACTGCTGTTAAGAAGAAAAGGAGTGTAAATGGCAATCAGAATGGCAGTGGGGTCTGTTTGATAGAGAAGAGACAGAAAACACTTGCCTGATAAGCTGGCATGTGAGCAAATAACGAACATGAAATGAGAGCATGATCCAAGAGGTATCTAAGAGGAAAGTTTCCTGAAAGGGAAAACATTAAAGCCCAAGTGAAACACAAAAAGAAGTTCCAAACACAAAACCAGTAAGTGACTGCTCTCCCAGAGCTCACATCCCATAGATGGACACAATGAACAAACAAAGACAACACGTGCTGGACAGTGGTAATTTTTATATAGAAAATTAGTGCAGCCTATTATAATGGAAAGCAACTCAAGGTGCCTATTTCCGAGTAAGGTACTAGGAATGACGGGTCTAAAGAACTAAATTAGACAGTGTTGGCAATGGCTGCCTCTATGAGGTGGGGAAAGAGTCGCCTCCAGACAAGCCTGACAGCAGAAAGAGGTAACCAAACAGAGAGGGCTAAGTGGAAAGCAAATTAATTTCCATGATGTTGCAATTTACATGGTTCAGCAGAAGTGAGACAGGAGTTATTAAAAAAAAAAAAAATCAAAGCAACCATGAGCCATATGCAAAAAGAAGTGACGAGGAAACCGCTGAATCAAAATATTAAGGAAAGTTGAATTTTCAAAACACACTGGATGAGGAAGATATAGCAAAATGACCCAGAAGAATATTTACAGAGTTACTAGGAAAATCCACGGTGTTTTTTCTGTCTCTCACCTAAGTTTTCCCCTTGGCTTTCTTCTCCTTTTAGGTTCCCACCCTCCCTTGTTTCAGTTCACTTCCTTGCTCAGGAACCAGATTTTCATCTCCAAAGACACAAACACATGTTATTTTTTTTTACATCTCTCCTTGCAACAGTACACAGATCCATCAAATTTCACCAGAGCCAACCTGAACTCATTACACCTAATCCTTCTCTTCCACCCTTGGATAATAACAATCATCCAGTCACCTGAAGGAGGATCCCAACACCATCTTGGACTTTCTCTCCCTCCCTTGTGGACCATAGCTTAACACATCTACCAGCTCCAGGTCCAGAAGGTTACCTTGGGTCCCACTTCTCTTCACTTCCTCTGGAACACCCTGAGTTCTACGGCTTGACATCAACCACCTGGGTTACTGAAGCAGCTTCCTACTTGGCTCCCCTACTACTACACTGTCCACCAATCACTCACCGTCCACCCTCCAAGGAGTTATCTTTTTTAACATAGATATGATTATTTTAATACCATGTGTAAAAACATGTTCCCCCAGATTCCTCGACCTACACTTCTGCCCTTTCATTTCCCATGCACTAGGCTGCCCTACCCTCAGCTCACATGGGAGTCATGCTGGAGTCCCCGCCTCCTACTTCTTTGACAAACCATCACATAATGATCCATTACACTCCTCAACCTCTGTGCATCCACTTCCTTTCGCCTACACGCAGGTGGCTCTTTTCTCTCCTTTATTTGTTCAGTCAGTCAGTCAACAAGACATGCAACCCACAATTCTTGGGGGCAACAGAAAAAAAAGCAAAACAATAAATAAACAATAATTTTTTAAAAAGTGAGAAGCACAAACAAAAAAGGGGGGGCCTTCAATGGGTATCTCTGAAAGCCAAGACCTCAACAATGAAAAAAAGTAGCTAAGATAGAACTTGGGGGTAGGGAGCTGGAGTGAGGGAACATCAAGCAGAGAAACAGCCCAGAGATGAAAAGAGTCTAGAAAACAGAGTGAGGAGTTTGAATACTGGTTTATGTGCAATGAGAAATCACTGGAGGGACATCTGGGTGGCTCAGTGTGTTAAGCCTCTGCCTTTGGCTCAGGTCATGATCTCAGGGACCTGGGATCAAGCCCTGCATCAGGCTCTCTGCTCAGCAGGGAACCTGCTTCCCCCTCTCTCTCTGCCTGCCTCTCTGCCTACTTGTGATCTCTCTGTCAAATAAATAAATAAAATCTTTTTAAAAAAAGAAAGAAAGAAAGAAAGAACTCACTGGAGAATATCAGGCAGTAGAATAAACCTTCATATAAAAATGAAAATTGGGGGAAATGGCAGAAATAATATATTCCCCTTTTTACTTTGAATACATTAAAATCATCTCTTTATGAATACTGACATTGATACCATCAAATATGATCCCCAAACTGCAGTCCTGCTTTCCTCACAGAGTAACAGTTCCAGTTTTTTACCTTCAATTCCTTAACACTGCGCCTCAGTATATGTGACTTAATGGAGAATGGCCATTGATTTTCATGGACTAACTCGTGCAGATTAATTTGTACATGGTTAGGAAAGTGTAAATATACTGCAATTATAAAATGAAGCTAAATGCGATCCATGAATCTAGAGCATGAAGGGGAGAAAAGGATACCTAAAACAATACCGTATCATCCCTTCTATAAGATACTTGAACAAGTAGAGAAATAATGAGCCATCATACAGAGAACATGAGAGAGAGAAACTAACACGTTTGCCAGGGCAGATTAATTTGGTGACTTTTTTTTTTTCTTTATGGCAGAGAATTCACTGGTTGAAAAAAAAAAAAAGCATAAACTATAGCTGACTTCAGTAAAGTATGTGACACAGAATAGCATACAGAAAGATTTTAAAGATTTTATTTATTTATTTGACAGAGAGAGAGAGAGAGCACAAGTAGGCAGAGAGGCAGGCAGGGGGGGGGGGAGGCAAGCTCCCTGCTGAGCAGAGAGCCCGATGTGGGGCTCGATCCCAGGACCCTGAGATCATGACCTGAGCCGAAGGCAGAGGCTTAACCCACTGAGCCACCCAGGTGCCCCAAGAAAGATTTTAAAAAAGTTTGTTTGGAAAGAAATATGATTACAATGACTCAAAGTTAGATCTACGTATAAAACTATAACTATAGTTTTAAATGACGATACATCTTTCTTAGTAGTTATAACAAGCTTGTTCATCGTTGGTTCTGTCTCTTAAAAACAACCTAGAGGACAGAAAAATATATATGAATTGTTTATTCACATACATATAAAAGGAAAAAATAAACAAAGAAGCAGTAAGCATATGAGAAAAGAGAAAGGGAAGGGAAGATACTGGTTGTTAAGGGCAACTTCTTAACTGGTTGTTAAGAAGACCCAACTCCACATCAAGAACATGCCACTCACCAAGTATTCCTACAACATGTTTGCTGACAAAGTTCTCAATTTTGGTTTCAAGTTTTTATTTTTATTCTTTTACAGAACACAATGTTGCTTTAAAATTTTTTTCTTAACACCACCTTCCCCATGATATTATTGTTCTTTGTTTAGATTTAGCTATAAAAGATTACAAGATGAATTCTTTACCAGCGTTTCTAGGCTTCACTCTTTTGGAAGGGAGTGTTCGGGACACAATTTTAAATAGAGTAGTCAGAGAAGACATCACAACCAAATGCCAAGCTTTACCAGCTATCCTGGAGAAAAGTGTTCCAGGTAGAAGAAGGAGCAAATGTCGAAGCCCTGAAGAAGCAGAGTGCTAATGTGCTGGAGGAAAAACAAGGAAACCACTGTTGCTAGAAGACTGAGAACATAGGAGAGAATTTACAGATGACATCAGAGATGGCTGGATTGAGTGTAAACCATAACAGGGCTCTGTTACCCTGAATGAAATGGGCGTAACTGGAGGGATTTTGGCATTTGAGCATTAGGAGCCAGCAGCTCCCCTACCTCCACTCTGACTCTGGTTGGTATATTGAAAATAGACTGCAAGGGTCAAGGACAGAAACAGGAAGAACAGTTAGCATAGTGTAAGAATCTAGATATAAGAAGAACAGTGGCTTGGACAAGTCAAGTTGTGGAAAGGGTGAGATATAGTCAAATTATGGATCTATTTGGAAAAGAGAAAATAATATATGTTCATATTGGGCAGAGGTGTAAGAGAAAGATCAGAATCAAGGATGACCCCAGAATAGAATATCTATTAATTGTGAAAGGGTGGATTTTCAGTGAAGCAAGTTTGGGGAATAAAATCATGAGCTGAGTTTCGAGTTTGAGATACCCATTAGAAATTCAAAACTGTGGAAAGAACCAAGATGCCCTTCAACGGATGAATGGATAAGGAAGATGTGGTCCGTATACACTATGCAGTATTATGCCTCCATCAGAAAGGATGAATACCCAACTTCTGTATCAACATGGACGGGACTGGAAGAGATTATGCTGAGTGAAAGAAGTCAAGCAGAGAGAGTCAATTATCATATGGTTTCACTTATTTGTGGAGCATAACAAATAACATGGAGGACATGGGGAGATGGAGAGGAGAAGGGAGTTGAGGGAAATTGGAAGGGGAAGTGAACCATGAGAGACTATGGACTCTGAAAAACAATCTGAGGGTTTTGAAGGGGCAGTGGAGGGGAGGTTGGGGGAGCCAGGTGGTGGGTATTATGGAGGGCACATATGGCATGGAGCACTGGGTATGGTGCATAAACAATTAATTCTGTTACGCTGAAAAGAAATTTTTAAAAAAAAGAAAAAAAAAGAAATTCAAGTGGAACCCACAACTATGTGGTCACTAGTCTTTGACAAAGCAGGAAAGAATATCCAATGGAAAAAAGACAGTCTCTGAAACAAATGGTGTTGGGAAACTGGACAGCCACATGCAGAGGAATGAAACTGGGCCGCTTTCTTACAACAGACACAAAATTAAACTCAAAATGGATGAAAGACCTAAATATGAGAGAGGAAACCATCAAAATCCTATAAGAGAATGAACACCAGCAACATCAACTTTGATCTCAGCCAAAGCAACTTTTACTAGACATGTCTTCAGAGGCACGGGAAACAAAAGCAAAAATGAACTATTAGAACTTCATCAAGATAAAAACCTTCTGCACAGCGATGGAAACAATCAACAAAACTAAAAGGAAACATATGGAATAGGAGAAGATATTTGAAAATGGCATATCTAATAAAGGGTTACTATTCAAACTCTAAACAGAATTTATCTAACTCAACACCCAAGAAAACAAACAAACCAGTTAAGAAAGGGGCAGAAGACACGAATGGACACTCTTCCCAAAAAAGTGATGCTCAACATCACTCATCATGAGGGAAATCAAATCAAAATCATGATAAGATACCACTTCCCACCTGTCAGAATGGCTAAAATGAACAACACAAGAAATAGCAGGGGTCGGTGAGGGTGTAGAGAAAGGGGAACCCTCTTGTACAATTGGTAAAAACTGCAAACTGGTACAGCCGCTCTAGAGAATAGTATGGAGGCCCCATACTCAACTCAGCTTCAACTCAAAAAGTTAAAAATAGACCTCCCTTCAACGGACGAATGGATAAGGAAGATGTGGTCCATATACACTATGGAGTATTATGCCTCCATCAGAAAGGATGAATACCCAACTTTTGTAGCAACATAGACAGGACTGGAAGATATTATGCTGAGTGAAAGAAGTCAAGCAGAGAGAGTCAATTATCATATGGTTTCACTTATTTGTGGAGCATAACAAATAGCATGGAGGACATGGGGAGTTAGGAGAAGGGAGTTGGGGGAAATTGGAAGGGGAGGTGAACAATGAGAGACTATGGACTCTGAAAAACAATCTGAAGGGTTTGAAGAGGTGGGGGGGGTGGGAGGTTGGGGGAACCAGGTGGTGGGTATTAGAGAGGGCACGGATTGCATGGAGCACTGGGTGTGGTACAAAAACAATGAATACTGTTATGCTGAAAATAAATTTAAAAAATGATTAAAAAAAAATAGAACTCCCTTATGTTCCAGCAATCACACTATTTTGTATTTGCCCAAAGGACACAAAAATGCAGATTCATGCACCCTGATGTTTATAAAACATTATCAACAATAGCCAAACTAGGGAGAGAGCCCAAACGTCCATCAACTGATGAATGGATAAAGAAGATGTGGATATGTGTGTGTGTGTGTGTGTGTGTGTGTGTGTGTGTGTGTATAATGCAGTATTACTCAGGCATCCAAAAGAAAGAAAGAAACAAGCAAAGAAGTCTTGCCCTTTGCAACAATGTTCATAGAGCTAAAGCGTATTTTACTAAATGAAATAAGTCCGAGAAAGACAAGTACCACATAATCTCACTCATACGTAGAATTTAAGAAAGAAAACAGATGAATATATGGGAAGGAGGAGAAGAAAAAAAGGAGAGGGGGACACAAGCCATAAGAGACTTTTAAACAGATAGGATTGACAGAGGGGGGTGGGTGTTCGAAGGATAGATAGGTGATGGGTATTAAAGAGGGCACTTATTATGATAAGCACTAAGTGTTGTATGTAATTAACGATCTACTCCAGAAACCAATACTGCACTGTATGTTAACTAAGTAAAATTAAAATTTAAAAAAAAAAAAAGCAGGAAGAAAGAAATTCAAGCAGAGATGTCAAATATTCCGATGGATATATTAGTCGACAGTTCAGGACAGAGGTCCAGGATGAAAATAGAAATTTTGATATTTAAAGCCAGAAAACTTGGTGAGATCATTTTTAAAAGTGAGTACAGATGAAAATAAGAGGAGAATTAAAGAACTGAACCCTGGTATGGTTTCAAGATAACACTGGAGGCGATTAAAAAATCAACAAAAGAAACTGAGGAAGGGCAGTCAGTCAGTAAGAAAGGAGAAAAACCAAGAAAATGAGACACTGGGAGTCAAGCAAAAAAAAAAAAAAAAAAAAATGAAGACAAGGGAGGGATCCTGCTGTCATGCTGCTTACAAGTCAGTTAAGATGAACACAGAAACCTGGATTGAACAATGGATTTCACAGTGTGGAGATCTTTGGGGAGGCTGATAAGAAGTATTTCTTTGAAGTGGCATAGGTGAAAGTCTGTTGCATTGGATTCAAAAGAGAATAGGATAAGAGAAACTGTAGATAGCTAGCGAGACAACCCTTTGAAAGACGTTCTGTAACAGGAAAAAAAAAAGTGGAGCAGTGGAAGGGGGGGGGACATCTCCTCAAAAGATATTTTGTTTTGATGAGAGAAATAAGAGCTCATTATTATGTTGACGGAAACAGGAAAAGAAAAAATAGTGGTGCAAAAAAGAAAGGGATTATGACAAAGCAAAAAAAGAGGATAGGTGAGAATGGTTGTGATGATTGGCAGTAAATGTGCTTAGATAAGGAGAAACACAAGTACATGAGGACTGAGAACAACAGTGGAAAGGGGGTGGGACCAATGATGTCAAGGAATCATTAAGAAGTTCTTGAGAGAAGCATCTGGAAAAAACGGTAGGTGGTGATCACAGGAGAGTACTCTGCTTGGAACGGATATTTTGGAGGAGCTGGTTATTGGTAATGATAAGAAGCAGGGTATGTCCCTTGACCGAATGCTTGGGAGAACACAGAAGATGAGATCATCGGAAGAAAGGACATTAAGTAGCCAAATAGTGTATTGAAAAGATCCCCTTAGCTGTTGTTCAAAGCACCGAAAATTATGATCACCAAGAAGTGGTGTTTGGAGACAATGACAATGAGTCAGAGGTTTCCATTTTGAAGGAATGAGAAAAGATAAATTAAATGTTATCCATCAAGGAACTCCCTAACCTAGTGGGGTAGAAGTAAATATGTAATGGTAATGTAATGGACTGAGTGCTAAAATAGAGACAGGAACTAAGCCCCGCAGAATATTACGAGAGGAAATGACTGTTAGCTGCTCAACAGACATTAAATGGATGCATGAATGAACTGTGGGTTAGGTGAGGGTAGTGGGTTGAAAAGTGGTCCCCCCAACACAGGTCCGCCCAGAACCAGCGACCATGAACTCGTTTGAAAAAAAGGGGTCCTTGAAGGTGAAATTAAGGATCTTGAAATGAGAACATCCTCAAATGCTCTGATGGGCCCTAAATACAACGATGTCGAAGAGCCAGAAGAGGCAAAGACACCACCGCAGGGGAACCGTGGAAATGCAAGCAGGGATAGGAGCTACTCAGCCCCAAGCCCGGAGACGGATGGAACCCCAGGAGCTGGAAGACTCAAGGAGCGGAGTGTCTCCAGACCTGCTGCAGGGAGCATGGCCCCATGGACACTTGGATTTTGGACTTCTGGCCTCCACGATTAGGAGAAAATTAATTTTCCCATTTTAAGTCACTGGGTCTGTGGTCATTTGTTACAGAAATGAATACAATGAAATGAATACAGGGAGGAAGATTCTCAACGGGGGCATTTGCACTGAATTGTGCAAGAAGAATAGAAGTTTGATAAGGCAAAGAGTTAAAGTGCACAGTGCAATCTTGGTCCAGACCCTGGGTGCAAAGGAGGGAGTAAGGAAGGGACATGGCATGTTTTGGGAAAAGGGAAAAGTTCAGGGCAGCTGGACATGGGGTTCTAGACTGTAAAACGAGGTGACAAGACCCCTACTGCACACTTTGTATGGCAAAGAGGAAGGAAAAAAGAAAGTTTTGACTGTTTTCCTTGAGTAAAGCAATTTGCATATTTAGTGATTCCTCTCTGGACTGGACCTAGATAGACTGTGAAATAAGTTAAACACATATCCCATCTTTTCTTCAAACATGCATATTTACTGCCTTCGTGCTAAAAAGTGAAGCCCTGATTTCAAATACAAGTTGAACGATAACAGCAACAGTCAATGAATATTTATAACTAGTTTACAGTTATTTGTACCAACCCAGGCTAAATAATTCAATCTAAGGGCTAAAAATTCTTCATAAGAAATGGAAATTAAATCATTAAATCAAAAACAACAAATGAAACCCTGAAGGAGTGCTACCTAAACGTCCTAGGGCACCACCCACCTCTTATTTAAAACCCCAAATCATTTACCTTTCCCCTGGAACAAACTCTTGAAAGATCTTCTCAGCAGCGGTCTCAATTTCCCCAGTGACTGGGCCTGAAAGTTTGAAGCTTCTTCTCTCCACCATCACCAGGAGTACCTGGTGACTCGCCTGGCACATATCTCTCCATCGTCCAAGTGGAGCATCCCAGCCACCCCTTCACCCCAAACATGTCTCCCCTCCAATTCGTCTAACAATGCAGAAATAATGTATACACATGCCAACTCTTACCATAACAGTAACAATCTCTTCCCAAAGAATCAGTCTATCTGTTCTATTCACTTGGCACCTAACTAAACATATAACACAGGTAGGTATATAAACAGTATTATAACCAACTTCAGTGACAATCCCTTTTCTTTAATAATCTATATGTGTGTGTGGTACAAACTTCCAGACATACTTATGAATGTAAGTCATAAGGTCAATCTCCTTCCCACCCCTGCTCTTGATTTTCCTATGTCTCTACTCAGAGGTATTAAGTTGGTAACAGTTATCGCAAGTATTTTTGAATCAGTAACTACACTCGTTTATCCAGAGCAATTAGGTTTTGCTAAAAGATTCCTAACACAAACACTTATCTTACTTAAAAGGGAAAGGGGGAGGGAGGACTTCGCTCCCTTAGACTATAGGAAGCCATATATGATGGCAATTAAAACACCTTTAAACTGTACACATTCGGAATAAACAAAAAAGTTTAAGTAGCATGGAAAATTATTTAAATGGTTTTTGTGAGCCCTCGTTATTCAAATTGAAACAAATTTTAAAAGCAGAGAGAATTCAACGTTTAGACTAACTTAGCCACATATATTAACTCACTTATTCATGCATTTTATTCATTCAACACACTCAGGGTTTACCTTGTGCCATTTATGTCTAGCTTTCCTTTAAGACACAACTCAAATTGCTCCAACTTCCCTGAGGGAACTACTTCACCTTCCTCTCTCTCTCTCTCTCTCTCTTTTTTTTTAAGATTTTATTTATTTGACAGACAGAGAGCACAAGCAGGGGGAAGCACCAGGCAGAGGGAGAGGGAGAAGCAGGTTCCCCACTGATGCAGGGCTCCATCCCAGGACCTGGGACCATAACCTGAACTGAAGGCAGACACTTAACCGACTCAGTAGTGCCCCTACTTTACCTTTCTAATCTCCCCTAACAAATGACACATTTTGGCATTAGGAAAGAGTATGTACAAGACTATTAAGGTATAAAGTGACAACAAGTATTGTATTATCTAAACAATCCTTTAGACCCTCTTAAATCACCCATAAAACAATCTCAGTTCTATATAAAACTCAGCTCAAAAAGACACTTCATACTAAGAAAACCATCATGACCATAGGTATCATAATAGGAATATGGAAACTTAGAACACCAGGTCCATTTCTCCCACCTTATGTATTCACTGACTCATATTCTTTCCATGAATAGAACAATTTGTTATATGTATTTCTCTCTTAATCTCTCACCCCTGACTCAAAAACTTATAGTGGAATTAAATATGTATATAATGCAATTTCTCCAAGCATGCTATCTTGTACATTACTTTATAGAACTATCTCTCTTTTTTTTTTTAAGATTTTATTTATATATTTGAGAGATGGAGATCACAAGTAGGCAGAGAGGCAGGCAGAAAGAGAGGAGGAAGCAGGCTCTGTGCCGAGCAGAGAGCCCGATGTGGGACTCGATCCCCGGACCCTGGGATCATGACCTGAGCTGGAGGCAGAGGCTTTAACCCAATGAGCCACCCAGATGCCCCTATAGAACTATCTCCTTATCTATAGTGTAAATATCAATGAAACCTCTTTTAATGACCATTGTTAAAATGTTACTCATGACAATTGCCTGGCAAATACTTTCTGATGACATCATTTGATTGGAAAATATTAACAACTGTGTTCATGCAACAGGGACAAAATTAAGGATAAGAAATAGACCCAGAAGGGATACAAAGCTTCATCTAATATACTGTCTGATGTTTAAAGGAGAAATAGAGGTAAGATCTAACAATGACATGGTTAAAGATTGAACCTCTTCAAAAATAAACCATTCCATGAAACTGTGCTATGAATAAGGATATTAAGCCTGTATCAAAGCTCAATTTGCTTATATTTATTTCTTAGATACTCCTTACACAATTTTCAATTCCTCAGACCCTAAATCAGGCACAGATTTTGTTCTGCAACAATACAGTCTTAACACAGAGAATCAGGCCAGGCAGCATGTGAAGAGAACCATGAGCCATTCTTCAACTCAATGCAACCCAACCCAACACTTCCTCACTTCTTTGTTCACTACAGTCAACAGAATTACCTTTGCTTTACCCGTCCCATATAAACTCTCTGAGTCCAGAGCTTGATGTCACATTCCAATTTGCTCACCCTCTTTCTCACATTAATAACTAAGTGAGAGGCAAGCCCATCCTTCCTTTTAAGGTTCATCTTAAAGCCACCATTCCAGGGTTTTGTTTGTTTGTTAATCACTTTTCTCAAAGATAGCCTTAACCGAGCAGAGTTCATCTGGCTTAGTCTTGTGTTTGGTCCAACACACCAAGACCAGAAGATAGCTAGTCTTAGAAATTTTCTATTTATTTCTTAATCTTTTCCCCTCCTTAGCCCTGGCAAGCTGATATCAAAGTTAATATAACAAATAACCAAACTGGAAGCTGACTGTTTAGTATTATTTGAGGGTTTCTGGAAAGGCCTCTAAAAGAAACCCAATGAGTTTAACATAACTAAAACTATTTTGCTACATTAAGTTTTATTCAAATATATTTAAAAGGTTCAGTGAGGGGGAAAAGAAGGTTGGTGTCTATTTGAGAAGCAGTTTGGCTTGAATAGAGAGGGAAATTGTAAATCGCAAGACTCTGTTAAAGAAAGTGATTCATTGGTAAAGACCAATTAATCATGAGGGAGCAATGTAGGGGTGGGAATTGGAATGAGCCCAGTGGTTAGTCTAGTAAGAAGAGAAAAGAGAAATTACTAATGCTAGAATCTCGGTTACCCAGGTAACTATGGACAGATAGGAAAATGAACATTTTAGGATCTTAGTTGGAAGAAGAAAAAGAAAAAAAAAAAAAAAAAAAAGACCAGAGTATGTTGGTATTCATGTTACTAGTTCGCTCGTTTTTAATCTCTTCTGTTTTGAGATGGGAAGTTGAAAAAATAATATATATTAAAAAAAAATTAAAAAGGAGAGGAGGTAGTTTGTGCAGAAAGAGGAACAAACATGACAAATAACTTGGAAAAATCTCAAATCTGAACCCAACATTATATTATGTGATCCAGAGCAGAGCTTCTCAAACTTTAATGTGCATAAGAATCTCCTGGTCATATTGTTATGAAAATGAGGATTCTGAATCAGTAGGTCTGGGGTAGGGCCTGAGATTCTGCATTTTTGCAAGCTCTCAGGTGATGCCCACCTGGCTGGTCTATAAACCACACACTGAGTAGCAAGCATAGAAGATAGCAGTGTTCACCCACTGTAGAGAAACTTTCTGAAGAGTTTGGTGGCAGGGTGGAGGGGGGCAGGGAAAGTACAAATATGTCACTGTGCCCACAAAGTATCCAGTAATACTTTCCTACACGTTCATTCAATCAGTGGTCTCTCAAAGCACCCTATTTTCCATCTTTGGAGCTGTTCTCCATCCCTAAAGATATCTCCGCTATTTTAAGCTAAAATTCATTAATTTCCTGAGAAAATATGCAAAAACTGAAGAGGAAAAAAAAATGCTTCTTGTTTTCCACAGCTTCTCCAACTCCTCTCCCGAGTCAAAATAGGAATGTAGATGACGACACACAGGCATACATACTCACAACCAGGTATACACATACGGTAACTGTATTCAAAATAATTTTGTTCCTTAGATTTTTGCCAAATGCAATTAAGCTTTCTCAGAATTTAGAGCCCTAATGAAAAGCTTATTGTAAATTGACACATGTGCATTTTGAGTGACTGGAACAGAGCTTGGTTCACAGGGTATGCTTGATAAAGATTTCCTGGCATATATAAAATTTAAATTTATGTTTATATTTTCTTAAGTATTCAAAGCAAAACTCCTATCAGGTAAAGAGGACATTTTCCTCATTTTTTTGTGAAAAGAAATTAAGGCACAAAGAAAGTGACAATCCTTCCAAGCTTACTGCGCTAGTGAGGACAGAGTCAAGATCCGCTGCTTTGTTCTTGACCCTGTGCTTTCCCTTCTATCACATCATTTCCCAGTATGTCACAGTGCTCTCTTCAATGCATCAAAAATTAACCTAAGAAGCAAATGAGATATCATAGGGTGAAACACCAAAATAAATAAATAAATAAATAAATAATGTCAAAACATTTTACAGAGCTCATTTAGAGAAAAAATATATTCTATAAAAATAATGTATTACAAAAGCAAATAAACTGCCACTTTTTTAAAGTAAAACTTGGCCTTAATTTGACAATGCTACCTCTAAAAATAAACATGACAGCCATATTAATGATGAATAGTACATTCAGGGAAGGTATGATATAATTTAATATCAATTTATAATGTTCTCCACTCCCTCCTTGAAATTAGAAGGACAGTGTCAAGACAAGTTAAGACAACCAAATTTTCAGTTGTGCCTGACCAGCTATTACCTCTAGGGCAGGAATGTTAATGGGTAGGATTTATGTGAGTCTCAATCCCACTGCAAATCACAAGAGCCCAGGATGGCCAAGTTGACCAAGATGACCAAGACGGTAGCATTTAATTACCAGAAGCAAAGTGGGCACGTGCGTCATAACAAGCAAAATGTGTGAAATAGTTAAGAGGGAACACAGTGTAGTCTGACATACAGATTCCTGGATACAATTACCTAATCAAGAGATCTCCAGAAATAAAATCATTTCACATTTCCTAAAGTCTTAATGTTGTAAGACGAAATAATTTCGGTGTTAACTTACATATAGGCCATACATGAGCAATGAGCCTAGAGGACAGATAGAGCCTCTAGCCTAACTCCCAGGTCACACACCCAGACCCTCTTGCATCAAAAGGGGACCAGATGTTACCGGGGAAGGACTCAGCTTTACCTTCACAGACGATACTATGAACCCATTTTAAGCCTTACCAGAAGTGACTTTGAATTACAAGGCTGTATTTTGCAAAAAGAGGAATGCCCGAACTTCGGGGTTAGACTGGATAATAGATCTCATTGAAACTAGTACCCATGGACTTTGGATCACCGTGCCCCGATTCAGTAATTAAGCTACAGTAACATATTAACAGGATTTTAATCTAAATAAACAGTATTACTATGATTATAACAAAAAATCAGAGGGTGACTTCAATTCCGCTACAATCCTAGATGTGCTCTTCTAACAGAAGCAAATTTACATATCTCCAAATATTTTTTTTTTTTCTTTTTTAAGAGAGATCACAAGTAGGCAGAGAGGCAGGCAGAGAGAGCAGGGAAAGCAGGCTTCCAGCTGAGCAGAGAGCCCGATGCGGGGCTCGATCCCAGGACCCTGAGATCATGACCTGAGCTGAAGGCAGAGGCTTAACCCACTAAAGCCACCCAGGCACCCATCTCCGAATATTTTTACTCTCATACACTGGAATCACAAAAAGCAACTGTCAATTACCTGAAGAAGAGCAGTGTTTGTCCAAACTTCCCATAACGTACCATGCAACTGGCTCATGCCTTTGGGGGCTCTCTCAGGCTTGATCACATAAACCAATTCTACTAAATTACAGGAAGCCTGTGAGTAGTCCTAACTTTACAGCTAGCTTTATGTGTAGCACCTAGTGTATGATGGCAGCCTGGATTAAATGGTCACCTAATGTCCCATTAACAGTGGAGCCAAGTATCAAACCAATAGATGTTACGTTCTGAAGGATACTTAGCCTTAATCCTATTCCCCAAGTGTCTCTTCCAGATTTTTCCATCAAAGCTTACCATAAACTTCAAACTTCATGCAGGACTGAATGACAGAACAATTTCTACTGGACCTTGGGCCAGGCAGAGACCCTTCTTTAGCTTATACCTGACTTAAATTTAGCAGTCTGTTAAAAGACATAGTAAGTTGATCCTAAAATAAGTAAATAAATCCTAAAATAAATAAATAAATAGCTGTAAGCAGACTATCCAAACTCCCAAGATCTTATCTATCACTGTAACTTTCTGGCAAGAATAATTCGTTTTGGAGGAAATATCCCAACAGATCAGTTATATGTCTTAAAGCGTAAGTTAGGAACCAGCAACAGACCACTTAGGAACTTGTTAGAAATGCAGACAACTCTCAGACTTACTGAACTGGAACTTGTGTTTTAATAACATGCTCAGACGATCTGCGTGCACACTGCAGTAGGAAAAGCGATCTTAGATGACTTCGCCAACAGAGACCTCATTGACGTAGAGACTCCTTGTTTCCCAGGGATCTATCCCCACCCCTTGCCACACTCCTTCCGGTTCTTGAGCTCTTATCATCATGGCATTATTAATGTAATGGATCTGTGAGGTGCCCCATGGGAAGGTGAGAGAAAATCTGCTCTCTTTCAGGTAATTGACAGTCATGATTCCTGTGTATGAGAATAGAGAAAATTTTTGCCACATAAAATATTTGGAGTTCTATGAATGTGCATCAAGACCACATCCAGGATTGATTGCAGCCAAACTGAAATGACCCTCTGATTATGTTTATTATAACCATAGTGGTAATTTTTGTTTAGATAAAAATACTATTAGTCCGACACCATAGCTTAATTACAGACTTGGAGCACAGTGATCCAAGGTCCACAAGGATTAGTTTTAACACAGATCCATTATTCCATATAACCTCAAAGTTTAGGCATTCCTCTTTTTGCAAAGTATAGCCTTATAACCCAAAGTCTTTTTTTGGTAAGGCTTAAAAAGGGTTCACCTGGTAGAGGTAAAACTGAGTTCTTCCCCAGTAGGATCTAGTCTCCTTGATGCAAAAGGCTCTGAGTCTGTGAGTTGGGAATTGGGGGAGAAGTTCCATATTTGCAGCCATTCAAGACAAGATCATAACACAACTAGCAAAGAAAAGTCACTAAGAGATCCTGGACTCAGAGAACAGTGGTCCCATGATGCTCTCAATGCAGTAGCTGAACAAGGGGGAAGGAATGGTATGAACACACATGGTTTGGGAAGTCAAGAGTTAGAGAACACTGGGCACAAAATATGTGGCTGTCCCATCCCTTTCGTGGTCATGTGTGTACAATGTGACCGTGGTAGCTGGCTACAGCTGATTGATCCGCTGGAACAGATACCTTGCTCAAACTAACCCAACATGATTCTCTCTCCCAGAATTTGAAATTTTAATAGAAAAACAAAAAGCCTGGGAACAATTGGTGTTGTCATGCTTAGGACAAGGTTCTAAAGAAAATGTCCACAAATTGGCTAAACGTTCTTTCTTGTTGCCCTGTTCTTTTCTTTCTTAAGGTTCAGTTCAACATTTCCTTTTAAACTGAGAGCATCTCAGGGTGCCTGGGTGGCTCAGTGGGTGAAAGCCTCTGCCTTCAGCTCAGGTCATGACCCCAGGGTCCTGGGATCGAGCCCCAAATCGGGCTCCCTGCTCAGCGGGGAACCTGCTTCCCCCTCTCTCTCTGCCTGCTGCTCTGCCTACTTGTGATCTCTCTCTTTGTCAAATAAATAAATAAAATATTTTTTTTAAAAAAGCTTTGAAACTGAGAGCACCTCAAAATATTTCCAACTAATCCTCTTTTTAGTTTAAGCATGACAGAATCAAATATAGTTGCTTACAACCCATAGAGACTATAGATCTGAAAACTATGATGATATTAGTCTATAATATACTAAAAGTACTAAGCAGGATTCCAAAGGCTTAAAAATTAGCAATACTAATGGCTATGTGATATACACACACACACACACACACACACACACACACACACGAAGTGTCTTTGCGAGTTATTCCTCAGTTCTGAAATACTCTGTTTCGCATCCTCAGCCTGTCTTTGCAGGAAAGAGCCTAACAGAATTCCTATCCAATATGTCTTGGTAGAAATCTAATTGCAATATTTACTGAAGTTCTAGTGAATTATTTAGAAAGTTTTACAAAAGAGCCTTTTCGGAGTAAGTAATGGATAGTCATGCTGAATTTGCAATGGTTTATAGAAGTGAGAGTTTGCCTATGCAGCCAAGTAATGGCGGCTCAACCGTCTCTTACCACGCATCGCTCTTTATAGAGAGACGTGTACATGTGGTGAAGGACTTAACACTGAAGTGAAACCCGCAGCAGGGGAACTTTAGAAAATCAATTGATTAGTGTTCTATTTCTCTCTCCATACTGTAAAAGGGATCATCCATTCTAAGATGTCCATAGTACGGCTGTCTGTGGTTCCACAAATGAAGATATGTTTATAGTTCACACAATACACATTTCACAGCAAGAGTTTGAAATATGTCAAATGTGTAAAGTCTGCCAAACTGAAATAAATAAAACCTCTTTCTTCCTCAAAAACTCTTTTTTTCCCCTCAAAACTTTCTAATTATTCTTCCTATTCAAAATATCTTCAGTTTTGATATATCTACACCCAGCACATACAGAGAAAATTCAGTTCCATAGAAGAAAGTATTAGGGCTACAGTCTCCATGTTAAGAGTACTTAAAGCATAAAACCTGTATTGATTTCTGATTGTGCAAACGTATACAGTAAAATGAACTTATTCCTTTTTTTATCACACATAATTCAGCAGTTTTTTTTTTTAATTTCAGCAGGTTTCTCCCTTTAAGTTTTATTCTCTGAGAATTTTACCCTCTGAGAATGGAAAACTCACAGAAAAACTGAAATTCGTTTCCACTTTCTGTCCTTATACAATTTAAGTCTATCAACATCATTATAATAAAATATACTATAAAACTACCTTCTCTAACTTTTAAAAATGTTTTTATTTGAATATGATTGACACATTATTAACTAGTATTGGTAGGTATGCTGAATTTAGAAAATGAAGCCCCATTCAACTTAATCCAACCACTTAGTTGATTTCCTATTAATCCTAAGAATTTGAATTGGGAATTTGTTAATTTCCTACTGCAAAAACCAACAATGAAATTTCATTTGAATGGCATGGTTTAATGTCCTATGTGTAGCTACCCATAACAAAACTTTCAAGTAGACTATATTAGTGAATTTCTAAGCTTTAATAACCTTCCATCTCTTTTTCTATTATCTGTTACCAGATCCTATTTCTCTTTACTTTTACCCCAAGAAGCCCAAGAATCTTCATAATAGCTGTCCAAGGTTACTGACTGATGGCCCCTCTGCCCCAGAAACACTGTACAATTTGACCTCACTCATTTATATTATTTCATTTTCCACAACAATGTACCTCTCCTCCCATTTTAAAATGCCCCCCTTTAATGAAGGCTTAGGTGCTCTCATGACAATGGATTTATTTCATTTTCATATGTAAATGGGTAATGAAACTAAAATGTCTCCAAGATTCATTGTTTATGCACCACACCCAGTGCTCCATGCAATTCTTTTTTTTTTTTTTTTTTAAGATTTTTTTTATTTATTTGACAGAGATCACAAGCAGGCAGAGAGGCAGACAGAGAGAGGGGTGGGGAAGCCGGTTCTCCGCTGAGCAGAGAGCCCAATGCGGGGCTCGATCCCAGGACCTGAGATCATGACCTGAGCTGAAGGCAGAGGCTTAACCCACTAAGCCACCCAGGCGCCCCTCCATGCAATTCTAATAAATGGAACTTATTATTTCAAGCGAAGGATAAATGATTTGACCAAAGTCACATTGTTAGTGAGCAAACCCAGTAATTTAGGCACAAGCCTCTTGATTCATAGCTGATATCTACTTTTATGTTTCTTTCATCATATATATACCAACTACAATAAGAAAAGAAAAAGGATATAGTTTAATAAAATTATATTTCTCAGAGCATCTAAAATCTAAGTATTGTTTTGAATAAGAAACTTTTAAAATAAAGGTTTTGAAATACGGCAAATAATCGAAAAATAGTACTTACAATTTAAAATAATGGATGATAAAACTACAACAAAAAACCTTAATAACTGACAGTATAAAATGCCCTAATTTTTATCTTACATAATAATAATCACATTTATTTCTCCTTTTTTAGCATTAAAAAATTTTAAAGACAGGAAGGAAAAAATGACTCAGAAAAAGTAAAATAAAATAGGTAGGAAATCATTCATTTTAATAACATTTTTAAGTGACTCTTTGGAGATATAAAAATAAATTTATAAATGCACATACCACTCAAAAGGCAAACCCTTCAAAAGGGTGCCTTTCTCATTTTAGTGGATTGATTCCCTTCTTCAATAAAAAGAGTAATGCTAAGTCTCTGGTACAAAGATTTTATCTTTTTTCCTCAAGTTTTAGTGAATTTTATAAACATAGATGGGGCGCCTGGGTGGCTTCGTCAGTTAAACATCCAATTCTTGATTTTCGTTCAGGGCATGATATCAGGGTTAAGGGATCAAGCCCTATGATGGGTTCCGCAGTGGGCATGCATCCTGCTTAAGACTCTCTCCCTCCTTCTTCCTCTGCTCCTCCCCCGCTAAAAATTTTAAATAAAAAATAATAAATAAAACATAGATAAATTTAACAATAAAGCAAAATGAAAAAAAAAACTCACAAAACACAATATCCATATTAAAATTTCCCTTAACATTGAATAATGTCACCTAAATACAAATCAATTTTTCCTCTAACTCCTGTCAGGAAATTTTTCTGTATGAAAGAAATACGAATAACATGGTGAGTTTTCCGCTGCATCAAAAGGTCATCTACTGGGATGCCTGGGTGGCTCAGTTGGTTAAGCCACTGCCTTTGGCTCAGGTCATGATCCCAGTGTCCTGGGATCCAGTCCCACATCGGGCTCTCTGCTCAGCGGGAGCCTGCTTCTCTCTCTGCCTCTGCCTCTGCCTTCTTGTGCACTTGTGCTTGTTCTCTCTCTCTCTCTGACAAATAAATAAATAAATAAAAATATTTAAAAAAAAAAAAAAAGGTCATCTACTCCCCTACTTTCTTTTTAAAGCAAACGTCTCAAAGGATGGTTTCCTCTCATGGCCTTGATTTTGTTACCACAACCCACTGCTATTTAACCTCTAACTATAACCACCAATCCCTTTGAAATGGCTTTTGCCCTGGTACTGAAGACCTAAATGCTCAACATAAAAGAATGTGTGGCATCACATTTGGCCTCTCTATCTTTCCAGAGTTTCCTACCCTGTACTCTGAGAATATTCACTCTTGCTTCCTGACACTGCCCTGGCTAGACACCCTTCATGCCCTTTGCACACCTCATTTTTACCATCAAAAATCCACCAGCATCCCTTTTCTTTTCCCCATGTGTGCATTCTTCCAAATACTTTTACCCAAAAAAGATAACTCTATATTTTAGTTATTCCAAAATTATAGCTACACCAAAAGCTCTCCTGAGCAACTCTAATGAACAATTTGGTGCCTCCTCCACATAGATACTCCAGAAGCACCACTCAACACGGAACGCATTCCTTCCCCAAAACTGTCACCCCACCTTCTTAGATCCCCTTTTCTATGAACTGCTCAAGCCTGAGACTCAAGGAGCCTCCTAGACCGTTCCCTTTCCTTCCCCTCAGCAGTCCCATCAAACGTGCATCTCCAAGCCCTGACAAGTTTATCTCCTCCATCATTCTCAGCAAATCACTCCTTCTCCTGCCCTTCTGCCACTTTCCTGCCTGATTTGCTACAATGTCCTACCTTTTCTTTCAAAACATATTACCTATCATGAAAACAATATTTTTTTCACTGTAGAAAAATCCAAAATAAATAAAAAGGAAAATTAAAACCATAATCTTCATCCAAGGATACTCTTAATACTCTGATGTATATCCTCCCACATAATTTTCTTGCTTCTGTAACACATTTTCCTGTCATCTATAATCCCCCTTCTCATTCATCCTTCACAAGGGAACAGTGGTGTTCTAAAATTCAAATATGATTCTGTAATTTTCCTGTTTAAAATTCCTGTGTATGTCCAACACTGCCTTCAGGATTAAAGTTCAGAATCCCTAGAATGGCATCAATCACTGCTGGCTTTGCCTCTGTCTTCATTTCCAGCCATTTCCTCCATGATATGCTTTGCTCCAACTGTCTCCATGTTCCTGTTTTCTTTATACATGAGACTCTCTGTATACTGGAGTCTCTATTCAGGGCAACCCATGCTGTCTTCATCTGGTTAATTACCATTTGCCCTGTTAGCAGTTCATCTAATCCCGCAGCTGTTGGCCTCTGAGTGTGATCAGAGGGTCCTGCTCTGTTCTCACCTCCTCTCAGAATTCCCCAAGCATCCCTTTTAAAGACCTGACTTTCTGCATATTGTGATTGCCCTTCCTACCCCCACTCTTGAAGGAAAACCCAATTCAGAGGCATCTTCTGTATTAGCCATTTACAATATGGCTTAAGACCACATACTCTGGAATTAGGGGGAACTAGATTTTAATCCCAACTCTGTTATATCTCAATGTAACCCTGCAAAAAGTAGCTTTTCTGCACCTCAGTTTCTCCATCTGTAAAATGAAGTGACCCCCCCCATATCAAAGATTACCAGTATAAGTTAAGTCAGTGGTTCTCAACTGAGGGTGCCTTTGCTCCCCGGGGAACATATGGCCATTTTGGAGATATTTCTGGCTGTTATGGCTGGGAAATGAGCAGATGCTACAGACCTCTAGTGGGTAGAAGCCAGGGATAGTGCCAAACATCCTACATTGCACTGTAAAACTCCCCACAGTAAAGAGGACCCCCGACTCTACATGTCAGTAGTGCATGGTTGAGAGAGACATAAGACAATGCAGGCCCATTCTTACCGTCATGCACACCCATGTTAGCACGGGGAAACAGTAGTGACTGTTACTTCAAGAGATCCTTTTATTTCCAACCTCTTGTAGAATTTGTAGAATTTGTGCCACTTCCTGTATTACATTCTGTACTGGAAATCAGCTCATTGTTTAGCAAGTATTGACTCCTTGCATCCTCCAAATTCATGGGAGAAATATGCTCCCTCATCCACTGATGGGCTTTGACCAATGGACAACAGACGAAGTGACAGTGGGCCAGCTCTGAACCTCATCTTTAAGAGGCACTGCATGTTTTCACTTGCTTTCCTACACTCCTGCCAACAACCAAGAGAACAGATTTCTCCTGAGTGGTTATTTTTCCTTCATCGCAGCCCCGAAATGAGCACACAGGAAACAGATCTAAGCACATCCTTGCAAGCCAAATCCTGGAACAGACCTGCTTGGACCCAGCCCAGAGTTCGGAGTCAAGCCAAGCTAAACCAAGCCTTGGTCAGCCAAACCCTAACTGATCTGAGCGAGAACTAAACTCTATGGTTGTATGCCTCTGAGATTTTGTGGTTGCTTGTTAAACAGCAATAATGGGCTGATAAGCCATATGCTTTTTGATCCTTATTTTTACACAATTTTTCCCACACTAAGAGAAAAGAGGAAGAAAACAACACCAAGACATCTTTGTCATCAAAATGTTATCATAATAGAGGAACACACAATAACAGCACTAACATCACCTCCTAAATGCCTTTTTTTTTTCAGTTTATGTTCAAGCTTATAAACTTATATATGAAAGGATTTATTTCCAGTGGAAAAGGATCCAAAAGGTGACCAAAATTTGCCTATTTACTAAGAAAATTATTCAGAAACAGCACAAGAGAGGGATAGAATAAGAAACAGTGAAAGATGATGTATATTAAGATCAACTTCTTGGGCACCTGGATGGCTCAGTCAGTTAAACATCTGTGTTTGGCTCAGGTCATGAGCTCAGGGTCCTGGGACTGAGCCCCATTTCTGGCTCTCTGCTCAGTGGGGAGTCTGCTTCTTCCCCTCCCTTTGTTCTCTCTCTCTCTCTCTCTCTCTCTCTCGTTCTTGCTCTTGCTTTTGCTCTCTTTCAAATAAATAAATAAAATCTTAAAAAAAATCAACTTCTCTGGAAGGAAAAAATAAAGTAACTCAACTCAGAATATTTTAAGTTATGGTGATACTCTTTAATTTAAATTTAATTTAATTTAAATTTAAAAATGCATTTGCTCTATTTCCCATTGCTTTGACCTTTGGTTTCTTGTTTATTATGTGTTAGGAATTAAGAACATTAACAAGAGGATCAGTATATAATCCTTTCTATGGCTTTTTATAGTGGTATCCTCCTAGTGTTCTTAAGATTTTATTTATTTATTTACTTACTTACTTACTTGAGAGAGAGATAGAGCACACACAAGTGGGAGGAGGGGCAGAGGGAAAGAGAGAGTGAGAATCCCAAGCAGACTCCCTGATGAGTGCAGAGCATGAGGCAGGGCTCAATCTAGACCCATGAGATCATGACCTGAGCTAAAATCACCAGTAGGATGCTTAACAGAATAAGCCATCCAGGTGCCACCCCGCATAGTGGTGTAATAGTGAAAAACATCTTATCAATCAATTTATACTGTCTTTAGTTCCTACTACAGTATTATCAAGAGTTTCCTTATTTAATAAGAAAATTAGCAACTATATCTGTGGGATCCTCTGAAAACTGTGGCCCTACTAATAAAACAATTCTTAGCACTCATTCTTTCTCACTGTCTTTTCCTTTAGGACCTACAAAATATTAGAGTTATTAGACTTGACCATCCTAATTGGCTATAGACAAATTTTGCCTGTAAGTTGGAGACTAGGGCATCTTCCTTCTTATGGTATTTCCATTTTTTACATGAGCATAATCATATGTGTCAGACTCTCAAAGGTAGATGTGGAGAAAAACTGAGAAATTGACAGATTACAGCTCAGCTATTAAGGAAAATTTACTCATATAATGACATGCAAAATCTTTATCTCCTATCTTTACATAAGTAGAAGAGAGTGAAAAATTGCAAAATTGCATGTTACTATTCTAGTTTTTTCTTCAAATAGCTATTGATAAACCAAGCTAATAGTTTAGTGAATATCCTGTAAAGACAATAAATTGATCTGAGTTTCAAGGACATGAGTAATTTTGGTACTTTATTCTTTCAAGATCTTCTAAATGTATGCATTGACCAAGGACTCTTGCAAAGAAAAAGGATTTATAAAGTACAAGATATGTAATCTCCATCACAAATGACTTGTTATATAAATATTTCTGTTGAGCAATCTAACTCAATTTTACTGAAAAATCACAATGGCATTTATAGTACTACAAAATCAAGACTTTCACATGCCTGCTCTCATCACAGCCCACCCTGCACATCTCAACTTCCAACTTCCCCAAATGCATTTCATTTTAATATAAACAACATGATTTTTGGAATGAGAAAAAAAACTATAATATTCTTTCATGCAGAGTGAAGATCCAGTTAACGAGCAATAATTAATCATAACAGCTTGCTTCAAACTACATTCTTGTCGAGAATTACACAGAGTCTATAAAATTGATAGCCTAGAGTGCTCTAGGGAAAAAAAAAATTAAAAAAAAAAAACCTATTTCTCCACGGTATCCTTGCTCAACTAACTCTGCTAAAAGATGAAGCATCTTTGCCTAAAAGGAGAGAGAAATAGCTGTCATAAACAGGTTCCTTACTACTCCTGGAGTATAAATAAAATTTTGAACTGCCTGTTTAAGCTCCTTTTCTTTGCTAGTAATAGTCTGTTTTGAAGCTTTGTTGATGGATGCCAAACTCTAAATATCACCTGTGAAGGAGATAAAACCCAAGTTTAAGGTGAGGTATATGACTGTCATGGCTAAGAAGATTTGGTACGACAATTTTATAGCAGCCAGAAAAAATAAAAAATATTCTTGCTTAGTATCAACACATGGAAATAAAAAGAAATATACCAACTAAATTGCAATTAAATTAAAAAAAAAAAGGCAAATGCTGAATGCATGCACCCCTCCTGGGAAGCATTCCACAACCAGTTTATGTTTCTTCTTCTAATAAAGCTAATCCTTCCACTGTCTGATGCATACTTCTTCTTTTTTTTTTTTTTTTAAAGATTTTATTTATTTGACAGAGAGAGAGATCACAAGCAGGCAGAGAGGCAGGCAGAGAGAGAGGGGGAAGCAGGCTCCCCACTGAGCAGAGAGCCCGATGCGGGGCTCGATCCCAAGACCCTGAGACCATGACCTGAGTCAAAGGCAGAGGCTTAACCCACTGAGCCACCCAGGTGCCCCCTGATCCACATTTCTATTGCTGTCTTGACCTCTCTCTACTGAGATCATTCATCATCTTCCTTGTTAGAATACAAGAGTCACAGAGGAAGGATGTCAGTCTCAGTGTTCCCTGGACTTTCAGCATCTTGCAGAATCTCACGTCCAGAAAAGTATTAAATATATGTTCATTCAATTGAACTTAACAGCGAAATTATATTCAACATTCTCCCAACTCTTCAAGATCAATTCTGATGAGATCAATCACCAAGGTAAAAAGTCAACCTGCACAAAACTTTCTACTCTGTTAAAAGCAGCAAAACTCAAATTCTTCTCCTCATTAAGGAGTGATGTTTTCCAGCACAGTTCCAAATATTTTAAAAGACATTACCAGATTGCAGAAAAGGCCACTTAAAATTTGAATTATTTTGAATATTTTCTTTCATATATTAGAGGTGATGGAAGAATAAAATCCAGAGCTGTAAAGAATAACTCCAATCAAATTCTACACTTAATAGACAAAAACAGTTGAGATAATGGTGGGGAGGGAAATAGAGAAAGCTTTGTAAGTATGGATAACATGTAAAATGGGCAACTTTCCCACCAGATAATTTTTAAAGGGTAATTTTAATTATTACTTGACATGTATATACTTTTGTGGTAATAATTTATCTGTACATATCTAGTAATAAAATTTTACCTAGTATTTAGTGGATCAATTATGGTTTACTAATAAAACTGAAATGACAAGTGATCAGTGTTCAATAAACGATTGTAGTGATGGTGGTGGTAGGAGTAGTCAAACAGCATTAATATATATTATTATTAATCCCACAAACATAGTAAATTCAGTATTCCTATGGTTATCAGCACTTTCATCAATATTTTCAGGTACCAGTTTGATTCAACAAGACAAAAATTATGATGTATATATAAATAGCCTTACTATTAAAAAAATACATGTATTGACAATGACAAGGAATAAAATCTTTTTAAAATGAGGTCCCAAATAAGACTTTTCTCTCTACATAATTTGCCAAGTAACTGGAAATGCTTAGTAACATCAACTTAGAAAGCTATATTCTATGGGCAAAATGTCTCTGAGAACTTACTATGTATTGGTTACTCCTTTAAAACCCTGTAGATGTATTTTCTTATTTAGTCCTCGTAACAACTCTCTTACGTTAGTATAGCTATTATCTCCATTTTACAGATGAGGAACGAAGATGGAGAAACATTAGGTAAATTGTTTAAAGTCACAAAACAAGGGTTATAGCTAAACCCATGATATGACCCCAGAGATCATGGTCTTAAAGTCAAAAAGGCAAAATGAAAGATAAATTACCATCCCAACCATCTAAAGATGACCCTGACTGACACTGAAAATCAACAACAAAAAATCATGTTACTTGAACATCTACCACAGATTAGACACTGTGCCAAGAAAATGATATGCACATGAGTCTCAGTCCCCTCTTCTGCTCTAACAGAAGACCACAGACTAGGTAGCTAATGAACAGTAGAAATTTATTTCTCACAGTTCTAGAGTCTGAGAAAACCAAGATCAAGGTATCGGTAGACTGGCCATTTGGTGAGGACTCACTTCCTTGTTCATGGGTGGCCATCTTTACGCTGCATCCTCACATGGCAGAGGGGCTAGGGAGTCTCTTTCATACGGACACAAATCCCATTCATCAGGCCTCCATCCTCAGGATCTAATCATTTCCCAGAAGCTCACTTTCTCATACCATCACACTGGGGACTAGGTTTCAACATATGAATTTCCAATTTCAGGGGAAGCAAACATTCAGTCTATGACAAGATGGTTACAAATATGAGATATACCTCCTGTTCTTAAGAAAGGAATATTATTGAAAGAACAGAGAATTCTAGGAGCATGACCTGCTGGTGGAGAGAAGATGTTGTGAAATGAATAAGAATTAATTTTGAATAGATATAACAGAGATTATTGCAGACATTTAAAGCTATGAATATTAGATAGCATTTTAAACAGCAAAAAACTGCAAAGCACTGAAGAATTTTAAATTGGAAAATGATACATGAATATTATAATTTAAAATCTTAATCTGTTAGGTTTCTTGGGAACAGCAGAGGATAAAAACTAAAGTTGTTAGTCCAGTCAAGAGGTTGTTACAGTAATAAAAGTGTCCAGAGAAAGAGGAAGAAAAGAGTAAATGAGAAAAAGCTTCATCTTTGACACACAGAAGGTGCACAAGAGATTTAAGTCACTGATGGCACTGAAATTAAGCCTAAGATTCAGGGGAAAAAATGGTGATACCAAGCACAAAGATGGAGAAGTTACAATGAAAACTTGTTTTTGAGAAAAGGATGAGAAATTTACATTCAAAGATAACATTTAATGTGTTAGCAGGAAATCCAGGTAGGAATATATATATATGGCATCTGAGAGACAGGGGCTACATTAAGAATGAAATATTCAAAGAAACAAAAACAGGAAGAAGAAAGATAAGAAAGTCAGGAAGAAATGATCTGAGAGTAAGCATGAGGGGTCAAAACAAGGTACCAGACACAAGGTGATGGCAGGACGGTTCTGAAGATAAAGACGAGAATATCAAGCTGCATATGGAATGAATAAGTACTGTTTATTTTTTCCTAAGAGGGCTCTTCATCAAACCGTGGGCAGCATGAGAAAATGAAATGCCTTGCATTACCATCTGATATCATCTCTCTTAACTTCTGGACATGTTCTTAAAAAGCATACCCCAGTAAGACGGCAACACAGTTAAATAAACCAGACTGAACTCAATTAATGTTCCTCAGTTCTATACCAAAGATCCATTAATCTGTTTCACAGTAAGGATTAAATGTATTAAATGCATGAAAAGACTATATTTAAAGCTGAAATTCTAATCAATACTCAGAGACACATTTTCCCCAAACGAAAAAACAGCAGGTGGTTCATGAGCATCACGAAAAGAGGCAACTCAAAACAACAGTAAACATAAAGCTGGAATATTAAATGCAAAACCAGGTCCTGCCCCAGGGGGGATGACTGTCATAGAATTTTCTTGTGCACGACACCCCAACATCATCCAAATATAAAGTCTCACACTACACCTGGAACTAGTACCTTTCACAAAAAGGTAATCTATAAATACCGCTATCTTCCCGTTCTTGTTTTATTTTTGTTTGTTTTTTCTTTTTTTTAAAAGATTTATTTTTTTTTTTATTTGACAGAGATTACAAGTAGGCAGAGAGGCAGGCAGAGGGAGAGAGAGGAGAAAGCAGGCTCCCTGCTGAGCAGAGAGCCGGATGCGGGGCTCGATCCCAGGTCTCTGGGATCATGACCTGAGCTGAAGGCAGAGGCTTTAACCCACTGAGCCACCCAGGCGCCCCTGTTTCTGTTTTTTTAATGTACGGTCATGGTTAGCGGTGCCTCATGGGAGTGATCACAATTGGATTTGCAGACTTCTACAGTATGTTGACGATCACTTACAATAAAATCAGAATGAGAAAGGGAAATTGTCTAAGAGGACCATTGAGCCAGGTAATAGATTCAGTCTAATATATCCACACAGCAGGGACCAAATTAAAATGTAGATGGAATTCTAATATAGTCCAACTGCAAAGACTTGCTCTAGTTTCTCACAGAGCTTGTTTGTTGTTTGCAAACAGCTAATCTTGAAGACACAAAATTGGTTATATTAATTATTTTAGACACTTTTACATGTATAAACGTGTGAGTTAAAATAGCATCAAGATCACAGTGTTTGGGATAGCAAAGGGCAAAACACGCATAAGTTAGAACCATTCTCTTACCTGATTCAAGATCGGGTCATAAAATAATATTTGCATAATTCAGAATAACACAGATGATTTCAGTGGATCATAAATCACGTACTTAAATCCAATATGCCGTCTAATGGCATCCAATTTTTTCCTGAGAACAATATAGCCTGTCATCTATTACCTTCCATCTTCCTTCTCCTGCCCAATTCTTTTTCCTCATTTCCTTTCCCAGCTGAGCTACAATATTGCTCTCAGGCTCAGCCCTGTGTGTATGGAAAGGAAGATTTCCGTAGTAATCAGCACTTTTTTATAACTTCTAAGGGACTGCTTGACAGAAATGGAGGGATCTCAGAGACAGGCCTTGCCGATCGCTGTCTGAAGGTAATATTGAGCTGCTTCAGTAAAAAATAAAATAAAAAAGAGAAAAGGAAAGAAGGACTGAAAGAAAAAAAGAAGGCATGATCGTGGGTCACTAAAAGACAACATTTACAATGCGCTGATCAACCTAGTCTACTTTCAGGCATTCTCATTACTGCAACTTAATCATCAAACAAGTGGAAAATGAACATAAACATACACTTCTAAATCAAGGGGTTTTATTCATTTTTTAAAAAAGATGAATCTGATTTTTTTTTATAATTAAGGTACAAAAGCCTGAACGCAGTAAATTAGAAGAGAGTGACATGATTATCTAAACTTCTAAACAGTAAAGAATACCCCTATGACAACCTTTGAAATCTGAATGAAATTTTCAGGTAGAGGATTTGCCACTTGAAACAAATCTGTAAAACTGATCATGATTCTAACCAGGGAAAACATTTCATTATTGAAAGGTAGAGATGTTATTGGCTACATTTTCTAATTAAAATAGAGTAATAATATTAGAAATAAATAATAAGAATCTGACCAAGCATTTCTTGGAAATATTGAAACATATTTGTATTGGTTTTCTGGTGCTGCTGTACCAAACCACCACAAAAAATGGGTGACTGACATGAAATTTATTGTCTCACAGTCTGAAGAGTGGAAATCTGAGATCAAGATGTCAGCAGGTTTGGTTCCTTCTTTTGGGCAAAGAGCGAGAATCTTCCATGCATCTCCTCTAGTTTCCAGTAGGGTTGGGAATGCCCATGCCTTTAAATGCTGTTCTCTCATGTACATGTGTATCTCTTTGTCCCAATCTGCCTTTTTTTTTTTTTAAGATTTTATTTATTTATTTGTCAGAGAGAGAGAGAGAGAGCAAGCGAGCACAGGCAGACAGAATGGCAGTCAGAGGCAGAGGGAGAAGCAGGCTCCCCACAGAACAAGGAGCCCGATGCGGGACTCGATCCCAGGACGCTGGGATCATGACCTGAGCTGAAGGTAGCTGCCTAACCAACTGAGCCACCCAGGCGTCCCAGTGTCTTTTTTTTTTTTTAAAGGAAATCAGTGTATGGGATTAGGACCCACCCTAATGACCTCACTTGAACTTGACAACCTCCCTAAAGGCTTTTCAAATAACTCACATTTGAGCTTAGGATTCCAGCATATGTTTTTGAGAGAATGCAATTCAACCCCCATCAACATTTTTTAGGGTTGGTTAAATTTTCATACAAAATATGGTCTGCTCTCCCTGCGGGAACATTAACAAGCATTATGTCTTGATCTCTGGCCTGGCCACAAGACTTATTTTGGCAGATGAAATGTGAGTGGAAGCAACAGGTACCCCTTCCAAGCAGACACATTTGGAGCTGAAACCATCTTTCCCTCTGCCACTAGAGCAACATCATCTCAGTTATAACTGCTCCTTCAGCCTGAGCCAGAAAAAAGCCACCAACAATATATTTAAACACATCACCAACACCTTTAAAGGACATGTAGCCTCTGTGGATATGAGCTACTGATATCTGGGGGTGGGGTGGGGTGCAAGAGTCACTGAAACCACAATATACCTAGTCAATCCTAAGCAAAAACTGCCCAGATAACCTCAAAAAAGAAAATCAAAAATAAAAGTTCAGACTCTAAAACAAAGTGAAAGGATGACTTCATAGTAAAATCTATGCAATAAAGTAAAGCTATCAACAAAGGAAAATTTATTCCCTAAAATACTTTCACTACCAAAAGAAATTCTAATATTAAAAATATATACATCTTAAGAAATCAGAAACATATGCAATTTTTAAAAAGTCATGAGAATTTAAAAAGATTACAACAGCCCTTATTAAAAACAAAAAGATAAAGGATACACATGGACAAAACCCTGATTATGACACAGATGATGAGACAAAGAGGAAACTAAAGAAAAGAGAAAGTGGGAGAGAAATGAGAGCATAAGAGGAAGGAAAGGATAAGAAAGGAGAGTAGGGAAAGAGAAGCAAAATTAGGAATAAGAGAAGATACAACACAGATCGATGGAAAATTAAAATAATTGGAAGGGATTACACAACCTCAGGTTGACTTCCCACCACGTCCTACCTACTGCACTTGGCTGTGACCTTAGGGGAGACTCATGGCCCCTTCAGCTCAAACTCTCCCTGTCTTTCTCAGGACAGGAATCCCTGACCCTTGATCTTCACATGAACCCGCTGTTTCAGGACTGTTTTCCCAGGCTCCCTCCCCAGCAATCCAATCAGCTGTCTTTTCTACATGAGATCTTACCCTAACTCCACCAACTCCACACTGAAAGGTCATCATTTGTCTATATTCCACAATAGATTTAAAGCTTCTGGAAAGCAAACATAATGATCAGTCCTATCTATACTATAGGTCTATCTCTCTGCAAATACTACATCCTCAATTACTGTAACTATGCTGTAAGCTTCATTATCAATTCATGAACATGGTATATCTCTCCATTTATTTAGGTTGTTTGATTTCTTTCACCAGCATTTTCAGCATACAGATCCTGTACATTGAGAGTAGATTTAAACCTAGATATTTCATTTTCTTTCACTTTCTTTTTTCCTAGCTATTCTTCACATACCCCACGTCTCTTAATATTTATGTAGTTGGATGGTAAGTTACACAATTATATACCCTTAAATAATCATTCTAATGTGCTAAAATGTAAACTCTTTGATTTGCCCATGTTTCAGTAAAACATATAAAATTGTTTGCTACATGTATTTTTAAGATACATACATGGAATTGTGCTATATACCTCATTCTCTTTTTTCCTTTCTTCATTCTACCTTGTTCTTAAAGTCTATCTGTGTCACCATGTATGTATCTAGTTAATTATTCTTACTGAAGCATAATGCTTTTTCCTAACCTTTCCCTCAATCACCTAGGATGTCTCAATTCCCAGCTATTACAACAAACACTTTAATTAGCATGCTTCTACATGTCCCTGAACAGCCTCTAAAAAATTTTCCAGTATATACAACCTTTAGAAGATGAGAAAGATGAGAGAAAGAACATGTATCTTAACTATTGTCAAATTGCCTTCTAGAATGGCTGTGTAGACTAGTAATTGTTAAATATATTCTTAATTTGCATTCAAAAGATATGATCTTATTAAAATAACAAATATACTAAATATATTAAGAGTTGCCAAATATATAGATAATTTAAACCTACTTTGAAGATGTGCAATAAAAATAAATTAAGCAGCTTGTCTAGATGATCCTAAAGTATTGCCCTGGGACTACAGCTAGAAAGTGAGCATACTAAAAACCAGATTTCTAAAATTAGAACATAAACACAGCATGTATTATTCCTTCTTGAACCAGCAGACACCTCTATCCCTCTCCCTGACCCTTTTCCCAAACCATACTTTCCAGAGGCTATAAGTGCCAGACTCTCTTTCCTCAGAGAGGAAACTCTCTAAGATGTTTGTAGATTAAAAAATAAATAAATAATAATATTATTATTATTATTATTATTTCACATTTTCAGCAGAGGAAATACAACTATCAGACAGTTACATAATTTTATGCAACAGTGGTTAGCAACATTTAAACCAAAATAAATTTATCTTAACGAACAGAGGCCTTTAAAGTAGTTCAATTAGATCTTAGGCTAAGTTTTTATCATATTCTACCAACCACAAAAGCTTTCACATTGCTCTGCAGGCTATGCATTTATTTATTTTCCCATGCTGTCATGAAAGGACCAATTTAAAGTTAGTGGTTCTATGTAATAACTCACAAATACATAATCTAAAGCTTTGACTGTGTTAACATATGCCAATCCACCTGGCTGGCACAGCTGGCAGAGTGGCAGGACGTGCTACTCTTGATCTCAGGGTTGTAAATTCAACCCTCACACTGGGTAGAGAAATTACTTAAAAAAATAAAATCTTAAAAAAAAAAGATATGCTAACATAAACTACAAGGTGACCAGAATGAATCAGTGATATCAGAAATTGAAAGCCTTTTGTATGTGAAGACAGTCTCATTCGGAGGACACTCCAAAGATTAAGGCTTTCGTAAAGCTACTAAATAATTTGCCGTGGATTCTGTCCCTTTGCATCACTCTTCTAGTCAAACCTTAGATTTCTGGGCTCACACTAGTTGCTACTACAGTGAAAGTCAAAACATTTCAATCTAATACGATCTAATGAAATTTGAAAATTCATTTGACTACCAGCTGAGTAGGGGAAATCTTACTTTTTAAAATGGACTATTACTATTTACCAAATAATCGTTCTCATTGCTTGTCTTTACCAATACAGAGAGCACGTTTGGCCACTACCACCAGCCCTTGCCACATGACTCTTGGCAACCCCAACAAGTGTACGAACCCGAAGAACGATCTGGAAGTTTGGATCACAAGGCTCTTCTGCTACCTGGCCAGTATACCAGCACTTCTGATAATGTGACAACTAACTTTAGGGCATCCCCCAATCACACTCATCCAGAAACACTGTTAGATGATTTTTGCCCTGAAATGTTTTGCTGCTCATCAAATATTAGAGAAAATGTGCAGCATGAATAAAGGGAGAAGGAACAATTAACATACACTGAGTGTTTATTATATACCAACCGCCATAATAGCTAATTTACAGGGATTGCCTCAATCAATCCCCATGAGCTGCCGTCTAGAAGGTTCTATTTTCATCCCATCCTACAAGCCAAGAAATTGAGGCCCCACCAGCAGGTCTTAAGATAGAATTCAAACCTAGACTCTGCAAATTTAAAACCCTTCTTCTGAAACTCTTAAGCCTATTGCCTGTCCAATCACAACAAATGTTTTCCCCCACGACCAATGTTTGTTTTATTATGTAGTATCTTCAATTTATTCCTACTTAGAAAAAAAAATGGATATGTTTCCTAAATTAACATTCAAGTCAACTTTATACCCAGAGGAGGTGAAGTCAGACAAATAGTACAAGATAACAATACCCTTTAAGGTGCAAAAGTTCAATTATCTTTGTTTATACAAAAGTTAGCCCACAGGCAGAATTACCTTGGAATAAAAGGAACACAGCATAGCTATCCAACAATTACCCTTTATTTACTATTATGACTCTCTGGATCTTGAGATGCCATTTCAAGCCCTTTGCCTTCTGCATAAAAGCTATAGCATATATATTCCATTTATTGCTAGATATATTTTATGCTAAAAGCATGGAGATATGCGTGGATAATTTCCCATCATGAACAGCTACATTGAGAAATGGCTATAAAATTTAAGTCCTCTATTTGTTTGAGGAAAGAAAGGTATCTTATTTTCTATTATATTTTACCACTTCACCAATTAAATATCATGGATGATGGATTAATATTTTTCATCTTAATCTTCTCTTCTCCCAAGGCTATAGGGAAAAAACCTCACTATTAAAAATGCTTTTATATTTCTAATAAACTATGTTTCATAATTTACAATGAATTATCACATCATTTAAAAATTTTAAATTTGGCAATAATGCCAGTTACATAAACTGCAAGCATTTCTAATTAAATAAGAAATGATATAATAAGAAACTATAATTGAAATGATTGATAACTATTGATAGTGTTTGGTAAACAGAACTTAGTTCATTTTTGATTCATATAAAAGTGGTAAATGGCAACAATGCTATTCAAGTTATGAGAATTACTACCAGGATTTCAAAATTGAATCCCAAGAGCCTTAAATTCATCATATAACCTTATCCACTAAATGGGTTATTGACTAATAAAGAACTTCAGTTTCAGTTTTATGTAACCAATATCGTTGATAATTAAAACAAGCTTAAAACAATTTCTCATATACCAACTCATGATTTTGACTGTAATTACTATTCTGCAACTTTATTAAACATTGTCTTATTACATGCTTCTCCCATCAATGCTCAAAGTTCATTTACAAATTTTAAGCAACTCAATTTTATTTGTGTTATTTCTTTACAATGCCCTTCACTTTTAAATTATGCTAAATATTGATAATATGTTGTTACATAGAATCATGAGTTTTTCTAGCAAAATTAATGTTATTTCCATATTTACACATATGGTATTACAGCAACAAGCTCTGCCCCTTCACAGAGCCATTTCATAGGAAGCAGTTGGAAATCCCCTGGCTCTTCCAGGCCATTGCTATTTTAACCCTGTGTCACAGAGCAGCCTCCTCCAAAATGTTTATGGCATAAATTGCGGTGATGGTTTCACAAATGTAGACTCATCTCCAAACTCATCAAGTTTTATACATTAAATATGTACAGCTTTTTTGGTCGATCATACCTCCATAAAGTGGCTTTAAAAAACAAAACAGAAAGATGACCCTCCATCAGATAATCAATGAATGTCCTGCCATGACCACCAAAGTCCCTCTTCTACTAAGAACTACAGAAACAGATGACAGTTTCTCACTCCCCCTCTCCCAGCGGACTCAGAGATTCCAAAGTGCCCGTGGAAAGCATCCTACTGCCTCAGCATCTTTCACTCACCTCTGGGACACACCAGGCACACACCCCACAGACACACCTGTTGAGTCCATGGTCAAAGGAGCGAGACTGATACAAAGCGAAGGTCAAGCAAAGCTTTATTTCGCGCCAAGCATGGAGAATCAAACTGACCGGCCAGGGACGTCTCTTGCAAAGAGGCGACGACCCTCTGCCTTACAGACTAGCTTTTAAGGGCAAAGGCCATGTGGTTGGGCCTGGCCACGCACAGGTGGCCAAGGAGATTATAACACAGAGAAAGCTGCACAGTCCTGCTAGGTCACACATAAGTGACCAACTGAATTACAATTTACCCTATAGTAGATATTTGAACTAGCCTATCACCTTGGTCAGAATGGGCACCCAAAAGGCACCCAAAGGGCGGGGCCCATACTCCTTGGTAGCTAGGAGACAGTATGCGCCCCCACTGATTGAATACCTCCACCTGGCCTGACCCACCCTTGTATTTGGGCTTTGTTACCTAGGACTGGTTTCCGGGACTTGTTTTTAAGTAAGTTCCCTGAGGGAAGGGGGGCAGGGTCAGGACGGAGCTGCTCTGGCTAAACAGGCCCTTACATCACCCTTGGTGCAGTTTACTACAGTCAACCCCGTCCTGACCTCAGTTCCTTTCCCACCATGCCCACTATACCCAGAATCTGACCATTTCTCACCACCTGCACTGCCAGCACTGGGTCTAAGTCACCACTGTGCCTCTTCTGGATTATTTTAATAACCTCTTCACTGGCTTCCTAGGTCCACTCTCGCCCTGGACATATGGTCACCCACTCTGGGCTTAAGTGTCCCTCAGCAACTAGATAGAAAAGCTGTTTTCAAATCAAGCTACACCTACGGCAAAGAATTCCGTTTCAGAATAAAAGCCCTACATGATCTGCACCTGTGGCCCCTATGACAGCCTTTCCAACCACTTCCCCAACCCCCAAAGCCACTGCTATTCCTCTGACATTTGAGCCCCATTCCTATAGGTTACTCCCTCTTGCTAGAATGCTTTTCTCCCAGACATCTACATATCCAACCCGTTCACTTTCCTCAAACCTTTGCTCCAACATCCACGTTTCCCTGACTATCAAAGTTGAAGACTGCAGTCCTCCAGCACTGTTCCTCCCCTGTCCTCTGCTCTATGCTACATTTTCCCAAGCACTTAATTCGTCCTAACATATTTCCACCTCTATTATATTTGTTTATTTTCTACCTTCCCTGACTGAAATGCTCACGGTGAGGATAGGGACTTCTGTTGCATTCCCTGAAGTACAGCAAGCACTTAAAACCGCGCTGGCACGTGGAGGTGGCCCCATCAGTGTTTGCAGGATGGAAGAATGAATCCCCTGTGACCTGTGCTCAACTACTCATGCCTTTCCCAGGCGAGGCAAAAACAAAGACAGGGCTAGAAACGCAAACAGCAGTACCGACACGCAATGTGGCTTCACTATTAATTAGTCGTCTCCACTGTCAGCCCTCTAAGGGGACTTCAGCTCCTTTCCTTTCCCATTCCCCACCACACCTCCTTCAGAGCTGCTCCACCACCCGCGCGCTCCCCACTCCAGCTGCCCTCATCCCTACAGCCACAGCAGTGCTCACGGACCCTGAGCACTTTTCTATTGAGGGTGATCATCCCCCCAGAATTGGGGCTCTAACAATGAGGCAGACGGAGAACAACTACATCTCAATACAGTTGAAAAAAGGAATTTTTAGGGGCAACCTGGGTAGCCCAGTCAGTTAAGCATCTGCCTTTGGTTTGGGTCATGATCCTGGGGTCTTGGGATCAAGTCCCCCACTGGGCTTTCTGCTCAGCGGGGCGTCTGCTTCTCCCTCTGCCCCTCCCCTCACTTCTGCTTGCTTTCTCTCTCTCTCTCTCTCTCTCAAAATAAATAAAATCTTTAAAAAAAAAGATTTTTTAAATAGAAAGTTTTTTTTTTAATTTAAAAAAAAGTCCTCAGTTTAAATTCACCCTCAGACCCATGTGATGGTTATTTAATATTTTCATGCTCATATAATGAATAAAAGGAACTAAAAGATACATTATGTTACTGCTTAAGATGAGAGAGTCAAGGACATGGGAGGTACAAGGGCCAGAGAAGGTGGGAGGATGGTAGCTTTCGGACTGATGATGGAGACAGAGCTGAAAAAAACACCTGAATCCATAAAAATCAATGTTCAATTTGTTACTATTTATAATTTTTAGATTTTATCTTCATTGCTACCATCTCATAAAATTGATATTATAAAAGACTGTAAGTTAATATGTCCACATGTATGTGTGTAAGTATGGAGGTGGTAATTAAAAAGTTATTTCTTCATATTGAATTAATATGATATGAATTAACCAGAAGCAAATGAAAAGATTAGGAGAACAGGCAGGAGCAAGCATGTGACCGCAAGCCATGCAAATGTGCAGAAAACTTGTGGAGAGCTTGAATGTCAATAGAATATGGAAAAACATTTTAATTATTTTAGCTAGAACTTTAAGATGTGGTAATCAAAATTGGTATCTGTAAGTTTAAAAAAAAAATTTTTTTTTTAAACACCTAAAAAGAAAAGTCTTTGGGGTACCTGGGAGGCTCAATGGATTAAGCACCTGACTTTGCCTTAGGGTATGATTCTGGGGTGCTGGGATAGAGCCCCATGTTGGGCTTTGCGCTCAGCAGGGAGTTGGCTTCTCCCTCTCCCTCTGCCCCTCCCCATCCCTGCTTATGCTCTCTCTCTCTCTCTCAAATAAGTAAAATTCTTTTTTGTACCTAAAAACAAAACCTCTTAAATACATAAAAAGCACTGACAACGGGGTATATAACATATACCCTCGAAGTGTGTATACAGGTCCATGGGACACAGTCATAAGGCAAAATAAAGAACATAAAAAAATTAAAAAGTTTCTGCAAAAAGACATTCAAATGCCCTAATGAGTTCAGCAAATCTTCCAAAATTCTGACAATACTAATTGTTGGGAAGGACGTAGAACACCAACAAAGTACAGCAAGGGGCTGCGGGTGTTTAAAAGGGTTCAGCTCCTTAGAAGAGCAATTCTGCAGCATGCCGTGAAGCCGGCAGTGCGCATGCCCGGGAAGCCCCAGTCTTGCTGCCTGCGTATGAACCCCAGGGGAGCGCGTGCCCACAGAGGCTTGAAGACGTATGATCACTAAAGCATGAGAAGTACAAAAATATTGTGGAAATGACTGAGATGGCCCCCAAAAGGAGAATACACAAATGTCCTAGAAATGTACCTATAAAAAGGAATTTTATAAATCACTTTACCTGGACGAATAAGAGAGAGGGAGAAGGACAAATTCCAAAAACATCGCTGGTTGTAACTTCCCACACATCCTGTCCTTTACTCAACACAGAGGTATCTTTTAAGAATCCAACCTTGTGATCCCTTAGGCAAAAGTGAGATTGAACGAATATGAAGATAACAAAATTATAAAGAATCTGACAAAATGTTAACTCACCTTCAAGGAAATAAATGTGCATTTCTCACATTGAAAAGATTTAACTGAAAATGTGTTTAATATAAAATCAAGAAAGAACTGTTTCACCTACTATGAACAGGTTACTCTGCTTTCTAGGTGAGATCACCATGGCAATAGGTGATATTATCATAACCTATTGTCAGAATTGAAACAACTGGAAGTTTACTTCTTAAAGTTTAGAAAATAAATTCTGCAAAGTAAACCCGATCTTAGATCTATTCTTAATATTATTTCCACTATCGATAATGTTGCATGCCAAGCAAGCATATTTCCAGCTGAGAAGTAATTTAAGCTCTTGCAACTTTTATCGAGAATACAGGAAAATTACCCATTTTCAGAATTAACAGCAGCCTGCTGACACAGATTCAAAGGAAACAATTTTTTTTAACATTTCAGAGATAAAGGACAGTTTAGGATAAAGACCAGTTGCTTCGATAGCTGCTGTATGAGATAACACGCTAAACCACGTGCTGCCTGAAACTGATGGGGGGAAAACAGCGCAATCACGTTCCTGATGCCATTGACAGAGACACCATCATGTGCCCCTTGCTAGTTCATAAAAGCAATAACCAGATGTTGGCATATGAGAAGTCAGAAGGAATCGATGCAAATAAAACAGATTGAAGGTCTGGACACTTACGACCCAAGCACCCGGCAGCGTGGGCACCTAGTAGGTGTTCCACAGAGAGAGTAAATCATCGAGAGAGGAATACAGAAGAGAAAGGAATGAGGAAGGGAGGGATTCTGTGATTTTTACCTCAGAACCATCTTCCTGCGAAGCACTGTTCGTTTGTTCGTTCATTCATTCATTCATTCATTCCTTCATGCACTTCAGTTCAGGTGCTAGAGAAGGAGAAAAACAAGCCTTCTCCACATTGCCAGCCCACAGCTACCCGTCCTCTTGCACCTGAACTTTTGATCAGGTAATTCTCATTGCTAAAAACAGTATTCCTCCTTTATCCTTCCACATAATGCTCTTCTAAGGAATAATTTTAAACATTATCCAGCTTTGTCAGAGCATAGCTAAAATGACTAAGATTCATGGATTTCATGCTTAATAACATTTATGTAAATCTCTTTACTCTCCTAATGTTCCTATATATTCCAATATTCACTATATCTTTGTGCCTTTGACTATAGATATTGGAGCCTTTGACTTTACGTTAGGTTTACAGAAGCTACGCACTAGCTACACACTTCACAGTAGCTAGCATCCGTTAGTGTAAGGAGGAAAATCCATTAATTACATTCTCATTCTGAATTCACCTACTTTTTAAAATAAGATATTTAATTTTGAACATATGCCTATATTTCATTAAAAATAGGAATGTATTTTTTATTAAATTCCTAAATCTCACATCTCAACCCACGAGGACAAGCTTGCCAATCTTTCAAGTACTTACAATCGAGAAATGAAAATTTAATCAGCCAAGAGAATAAAATCATAAATAAAAATGCTAAATCTTTCTTGTTCTACCATTGATCAGTTTTTGTAATAATGTACACTTCTTAAATACCATATATAAAACTGGAAACCTCCAGAATAAAGACTTAGTATCTACCATATATTTCAGAAATACATAAGATACTGGAAGATAAGAGAAATAGGGAAAGGTACATCTCAAAGGAAAGATGTAGCTTTTTAACCTTACCTTCCTGAAGTTTCAACAAAACACAAATTTCCAATAGAGTTCTCCCAAATATCCCTCCCTTTTTTTATTTTTTCTTTCCTTTTAATTTTTGAAAATGATGCTGAAAATTGTGTTTAGGAGTTTTCAATTTAAAAAAAATTAAACTGCATCATCTTATTTGAATGGAGATTTAAAAACCAACAAATTTGAAAACTGCGTAAGAGTTGCTTTTTTACAGAAATGACAAATTCTCTGTCATCTGCCTCTGTTTCTTCATGAGTCACACCATACTTTAGTATATAAATAAATAAAACATTATGAAGCATATTTCCAAAATGTTTAAAGTCAGCAAGCCCACACTCACAGTAAAAGAGCTGAAGGGAAGCAAACTCTTTTGCATTATCTCAGGCTGTTCTGCTTTATTCATGAGCATTATTAAGCCCTGAAAATAAAGAACGGTTATTGTCTGCACTGTGACAAAGCCAACGTTCCTCTTTGCAAACAGCACCACATATTTATGAAGAGGAACATGCACAAAGATATCAGCTTGTGTCTTTTAGCTTATAAAACATTCCATCTGGTATAAATGACTACACTTGGGATATAGTGAAGCTCCTGGTCATAGTTATGGACCCTCCAAAAACAGACTTTTGTTTTGGTGTTTGTTTATTTTAAGGAAATCTGACTGAGACAAACACCAATAAATTCCATAAAAGAAAAATAGAAGAGTTGTCCGTCTAGGCTGATTTTGACTCTCCTGGTATGTACCTGCCAGGGCTGAATTCCAGAGTTGAATGTGGACTGTATATGGGATAACCTTACGTCTTCCAGCACCAGTTACCAGCACTGTTTCCTCCCTGCCTTTAACAGTCCCTGCATCTCACCGTGATGTGGGTGCCCACTAAATCCACAGACTCAAGTGATCATTCCCATCGGCCGCATCCAACAGGTTGCTTCAAAAACATGCTTCCATGGGATTCTGTGAAAGCCATGAGAGAAGGACCCATACTACATACTACATACTACTAGACTGCTACCTGGTCTAAAGTCTTTTATAACCCAGATACCAGTTAAAGAAAACAGGTTAACACTGCTGGAGCAGTGTTTAATATAAGTGAAATACTTAAAAGTCAAAATACCAAAACGTAGCAAATCTACTTACATCATGTGAGAAATGAACTGATTTCCCCATTAAATATCTCTCAAACGGGCAATTTCCCAATAAAACGTGTTGGCTTCTTTCTTAGAAAAATAAAGACTTTGAATTGTTTTCAGATATTCTGATGTCACAGAAACTAGATGGTAGGTATTTTAATTATTGATGAAGTTGCCTGCTTAATTACAGTAAATGTGATTTCTTAAATTGCTTTCACCATATATATTTAAGCTTGTTTTTATGGACATAAGCCTAAAGCTTCTTACTCTATTTATTAAATTAGAAGTAGGTATTCTTCTTATAAGAGAATGTGTTCCAGTAAAGTTAGCCTTTAGGCAAATTTATTTTAAATTTATCTTGCCTTCTCATGATTCTTAAATATAACTTGACACTTCATAAAGGGACAATACAACAATCTATAATAAGTCATATTTAAGAAAATTCCTACCATTTTCATTTCTTATGATTAGTATTTAAGTAAACAGCAAAACTCAACCTACTGAATATAACACAATGTATAAAAGAGAAAAATTTTTAATGTATATAATATTACTTGATACTCTGGCAGATAGAGACAATACCACATATTTCTACCACTTAGTTGTCACCATACTTTTAGCAACATCACCAAAATTTTTCAGCAGTCTGAACCCATCTTGAAAATCTAAGTAATTCAGGTTTTGTATTTTTCCCAATCATTTGAACTTAATGTATATGTATTCTTGTGTTCTCTCTCTCTCTCTCTCTCTCGCTATATGTGTGTGTGTGTGTGTGTGTGTGTGTGTCTGTGTGTGTGTGTGTGTGTGTACATACACCCACCAACCCACCCTAAGATCAACAGTTGCATGCTCTACAAACTAAGCCAGGCAAGCACTCCATAATATACTCTATGTCTCTATCTTGATCAAGTTATCTGGCAAAGCATGAAAGGTTACAGTATCTTTGAAGACAGAGGAAAATGTTCAGCTAACATTCACTGATGCCCATACATTAGCAACTGATGATACTTTCTTTCACTTCCGTAGTTAATACTGCTATCCAAAAAAGCTGGCTTCTTTGGTCATGATCTTCTTCGGCTATATATTCTTATTTAAAGGAATTTCATTTTGACCAAGTTGAGAAATCATAATGAAGCTTTCCTATTCAAAAATCTTTAATGAATCTCAAACTCAAATTGATGCTTTAAAAGTCTCCTTCCGTGTTTAAGTCCAGCTCACCTTTTCAAGCATATGAATCTCCACCACACTCCCCACCCCTGTTCTAGCCAAACTGGTTTATTCACACTCCCTTTATCTCTACAATATATTATCCATATTGTGCATGTTGTCATTTTCATGAGACAAAATCATCATATCACTCTGTGTGTGTAAAGTCTTCTGGTTCTGGTTCAGCCAGTTGAAATCATAATTTTTTCCTTAAAAAGGCATATCAATATGTTTTCTTCCAACAATTTCATATGAATATATCCCGTAACAGAAATAAGATTGTTTCTAAGACAGCTAAAAAAAAATCACTAAAATAATATCTTAAACTCTGACAAGTCAGTTTCCACAAAAAAATCATCAATTCATCACGAACTACATTTCATCTCAACTTAAATTTTATCCTGATTTATTGTATTTATTTTATTTAATGAGCATAGTTTTAAAAATTAATCAGCTTTGTGCTTTAGTTATGCATGTAAACAAAGCACAAATTATTTAAATAGATTGACATTAATATACTTAAGGAAAAGGAATACTAACAGAAGTTATATTTTGCTTTGGACAAAAACAATAAATTTGTCTAAAATATAGTGTATTCTAGATATTTTCATTCTAATCATATACAGAAAAGCTAATCCTTTATAAAAGGAAAAATAAATTAAGCTATTTTATTGTAGTAATAAGGAATTTTATAGAGATGATGACTAAAATAAGAAAAAGATCATCTATTTTCCAATGTGCCTTGTAATTTTATAACCCATTAATTTTATTTCTGAACATACTATTTGAGTTAAGGCTGAGTTCTGGTCTTAGCTGATCCTTAAATATCCAATTAATATTTCCTATTTTACTATTTATCAGACTTGTCTGTACTTTGAAATATCATACTGATGTTCTTATGAAAACCACATGAGGTAGCAGGGGGAAAATTAGACAAATATTTCTTCAAATCAACTTTTTAAAAACAAATCTATAATTACCCAGCTAAAAACAATGAGATTTTATGTTATAGAATACTTTACTAAAATCTAATAATTATGTCCGTCCTTGTTGGAAGTAAAACCATAGGTAAGAATACTGGGGGCCCTGGAAAGACCCTAAAAGGGCATATATTTTCAAGAACCATTTCACTAACTAACGGTTTCCCAAGTCCAACTCAGTATTTATGCCCCACGATGACCTCGGAAACAAGTTCTGAGGGTTAGAAGAAACTAAAACTTCATTTTACACCAGAATAATGGCATCCAAAGACAAGTAAACCCAGCCAAGTTTCCCAGTATAATAAGAGGAAAACTGCACAACAAGTCTTCTTACTTTCAGAAATAAAGATACATTTACCTTGAAAAGCCGCAGCATTTCTCGATATTAGAAATTTCAGCGTTGAGCTGGATGTTTGAAGCACTTGCTGCATATCTTGGCGAGCTGCAATCTGGTATCTCTCCTCCATCTTTCTAGTGCAACATGTAGGTTTTTGGGATATGCAAACCTGAAGATCTTGTCCTGAAACAGATACAATATTTTTCAAAATAATTACTTATTCATTTAAAAATCATTACATGCTACATGTCAGGCATTAATAATCAGTACTGCATATAAGGGGCTCACATTCTATGTGAGAAACTTATTTACCAGAGCTCTTGCTATTAAAAATACATATATGAAAAAATATATATATATGTATTGTCCATTAACACATTTACATTTTATTTACATGAAACAAAATATCCTAAACCATTAACCCTTTGCTCAACTATTTTATTAACATATTGATCAAATATTAAGTATGTCTACCCAATTGACTAATTACTATTAACTAACAAAGAGACTATTAATAGAAAACAAATTATTATATAAATAGAGCTAAATCAGGAAACTTTTTTTTTTGCCTATTTTGTTAATTCAGCCAAAAGTATTTGATCTACATATGTTATACAGAAGTATATGGGCTAAAACAATTATTTTTCCTGAGGCGGAAAAAAAATCAAATCTTGTACATCAAATAAAGATGAAGACCCTTCACCTGATTTCTCAGCTCTGCATAACGCTCATGCTCCTTGTGGAGTAAGCGATTATCCGCAATAACAATGTAATGAGGAAATCTCGATCCTCATGGGCCAAACCTACCATCTGCAATTCTACTCATTACCTAGCTTGCTAGAGACAATTCCTACCGTTTAAAGTACTTTTTTTTTAAAGATTTTATTTCTTTATTTCAGTGAGAGAGAGAGGGAGAGCACATGAGCAGGAAGAAGGGCAGAATAAGAGGGAGAAGCAGGCTCCCTGCTGAGGAGCCTGACGTGGGACTCGATCCCAAGACCCTAGAATCATGACCTGAGCCAGAGGCAGCCACTTAACTGACTGAGCCACCCAGGCACCCCCCTTCAAAGTACTTTTTAGTTTTACAACCATATTCATCAAAGTTCTGGGGAGATGCATATTACATGAAACGTGAGGTGTTGTAGTTAGAAAAAAATGCTAATATGATTAACAACTCTCATCCTAGATGAGCCAAAACCTCATTTTATACCAGAATAATACACAAATAGAAAAAAAGTAAACCCAGCCAAGTTTATCATACAATGATAAAAGGCAAATTACAGAGTAAGACAGGGCGGGCACCTTTATACACAGTGGGGTTGCTAGAGAATGGAGAATTCAAGGGGAACAGTGTGGATGGTGCCCGTCAAGGATAACATCGATGGGGCATCATGGCATGAGCCTCAGGGCACCCCAAGGCTACTCAGCTTTTTTGAAAAGGACAGGACAATTTTATTTACATGTCCTAAGTGAATACGTTATTTCCTTATTGTAGGGTAGGAAACGGAGTTGTGCCCTTATTGATGTCTGGGGAGTTTCACAGCACGACTGTTAGCTCTTCATTGACCAAGAAAAGATCAGCAAACACAAAATATCCATGCGTGTGTGCACATACACGTGCCCGCACACACACACACTGTCAAACTCTCCCCTTGTCACGCAGAGTCGACCTCAGGCCTCGAATTTCCAAAAGTTTGCTCTGGGTAAGATCAAAACACATGAAATCAGTGAGTTTCCTGCCAACACAGGACACCAAAATTTCTAATGAGTTTGGCTTTGGTTTGTTTAAGTTAGACAAGTAACAAATGACAGCATTTGAGCATTTCACAAAGACGATGAGGCGTAAAATATTTATGTGTGTCACAGTAGGTAATATTTTGGCAATTGTTTTTCATTTACCTTGCCTAAAGTTATACAAAAGCAAATTCCGCTTCAAATAGTAAAGCTGATTGAAAGAAAACAAAGCTATCTTCTCAGCTTTATTCCTAAGTGGAAGGAATGAGGAATTAAGCATTCAGAGAGAACAATAATAGAGATTGGAAGAAAGAATCAATAAATAAATATTAATGTATATAACATATTTAGTCTGCGAAGGACTGCTAAGGAATAAAACTAATAATAGCAAGAAAACAACCGCAGCACCTGGGTGGCTCAGTCCGTTAATGGCTGACTCTTGATTTTGGCTCAGGTCATGATCTCAGGGTGGCGAGATGGAGCCCACTGGTGGGTTCCATGCTCAGCAGGGAGTCTGCTTGAGATTCTCTCCCTCCTTCTGCCCCTCCCCACCTCAAGTAAATAAATAAATCTTTTTTTTAGAAACCCAAAACAACAATAATAGATTTTTACAAATGTCTCTCCAGAATTCAAACACCTAACATGGTTTGCTAGACCACATTCCTAAACACAGCCTAGAAAGGCACCCAAGTTGTGACCATTCCTTCCCTCCTGCCTCCTCCAGCCTCGTCTCAGGTAGCACTGCCCATTGTACCCTTCCCTTCGCACACTGGCCTCTAGGTTCCTCATAGTCACCAATTACCCTCTTGCCTCAGAGCCACTCTCCATGCTAACCTCTCTGACTGGGACACTCTCATCCTACTTGTGCTCACCCACACATGTGACAAACACACGCCTTCTCCTAATTCATTCCCATCTATGTTTCTTTACATTTTACCTTGGTCTTCTGATGGGAACTTTCCTTAACCTCCCACACATCTCCTGTCCCTATTATGTGCCCCTGAAGTGTCTCATGCCTCTCTATTGCATTTATTGTGGTGACAATGTTATATTCCTTCCTGTGATTGCTAATTAATTAGTCTCCTCATCCAATCGTAAAGCTCCAAGTGAAGGAATTTTGCTCATTTATTTTAAGATTTATTTATTTATCATAGACACAGAGAGCATAAGCAGGGGGAGGGGCAAAGGGAGAGGGAGACAAGCAGACTCCCTGCTGAACATGGAGCCCAACCTGGGGCTCAATCCCAGGACCCTCAGATCATGACCTGAGCCAAAACCAAAGGTTGGACACTTAACCGACTGAGCTACCCAGACATCCCAATTTTTGCTCATTTTTATATCCCAGTTGGCCAGTACAGTGCCTTAAAAGGCCCAGACACTCCATCTTTTACCCATCAAACCAATAGTCGAGGATCTACTATGTACATAATCTCATTTAATCAACACATTAACCCTATGATGTAGGGAACTTTACTACCACATTCTACATATGAAGAAATGGAGACAGACTGAAAACCGTCCGATGTCACATACCTATGCACTGCAAAATAATGGAGGAGGTATTTGAAAATTGGCAGTGATTCCCAAGCTATCTTCTTCACCATCACTCTACTGAGAAGAATGCTGTAGTCTTAAATCTATAGTTTGCCTACAGACATAACTGGCCATTTTTTATTCCTGCTTGGAGTTTTCTTCTCCTTGAAAGAAGTCATCGGTTTGGTCAGTTGAAAGATACTAAATTTTCGGTTAGGAACCATCCAAGTTTTACTCAAAAACAAAATGGTGGGAAGTACAATTAGAAAGATACTACAAGTTACCTTGACTGCTATCTTAAACATAATGTGGGAGAGAACCCATCACGTCTCACAACTCTGAGTAATCAATGGACAGCAGTGTAGACCAATGTAGACCACTCAGAGGCAAATACATCCCTCGCATTGATGGGGATCTGCACTGATTAATCCAGACTTTCATTGAGAATCTTGGAAGTTGATAATGACAGGTAACACTAAACTCCAAACCAAATTGGGCCTGTAATTCAAAGACCTAGTTATGTTTAATTGGCACAGTATTTTCATCAGTATTCAGAGTGGGGGTAGCAGTGGAGGGGAAAAGCCCACAAGACACTGGTTCCCTGGCTTCCTATATCCAAAAGACAGATGAGAAGAACCAAACGCCCTCAGGGAAAGGACCATATCTTACATTTTGCTCACAGTATAAGCACAAAGGACATAATAAGCTGCTTGTTGATAAAAATGCCCAACATGGGAAGCTACAGTTCCCCCATCGTAAACAGAACAAGCATCCTAAGAAAGCAAAGCCAGATGCAGCCCGAATAGATACCAGGGAGGTACCAAGACTCATTTTTAAAACATCTCAAAGCCTGGCTTCAAAGAACATGGCATGACAAAGGAGGCTATCAAACAGCAAGTGGACGTGGCCCAGGCTCATGCTCCCGGATGAAAAAATCAAGCTCTACAAGAATTCAATTACTAAAAATGAATGAAATTAAAACAGCAGGCTCCTTGTGGAAGGGAACTTCAACCAGAATTGTGGGGGCTTTTCCTCTTCTCTCCTCCTCTTCTCTCATCCAGAAGTGGCAGAATTGGTGAACATGTCTTCTTTTCTGTTCTCCAACATGAGAAACCGTTACAGCCATCTCCCTGCTTGTGTATTTTTTTTTTTTTAATGTGTTAAAACAGGAGCACTGGGAGGCATTCTGGAAAGATGGCAGCCATGAAGGCATGGTTTTCACGATCTCCAATTCCCCACATGAACCAGATGGAACAACTAGAAAATAAATCCAAGAAATATAACAAAACTAGATGATACAGTACTCCCATAATTTCAAAATATAAACAGGGTTGGGGTAAACTAGCAACAGGCATAGATTTTCACGGTATCAGAGTCTGGACAGCAGGCAGAAGAGAGAATCAGTGGGATAATGTCTGAAGAACCTGAGTACAGGAGAACCCCCAAAATAGCCAAAAGAATTCACAGGAAAGGACAGTGGGCCAATTTGAGAATTGCAGCTGAAACAGGCTGCAATTGGCCCTCTCAATTTTGGGGTATGTGCAAAGGACCCACTATAGAAAGAAGTGAATAGTCAGGAGCAATCCGGACCTCTATGAACTCTCAAAACTATCAAGCAGGCTCTTTTCCAGGACAGAACTCCACACAGAAGAGAAACTTCTGGAAGTGGGATCAGAATTCAACAGAATAGGGATCCAAGAAGCATAGATAAAGAAGGTCGAGACCAATGTCAGAAGGGAAATAAAGCCAAGAAATTTCAGAAAATAAGTACCCATATTTTTAAATGTTACAGAGAAACAGAAGTAGTTCTGTAAAGTTAGAAAAGCTTTCATGAAACCTGTCTCAACCTAAACATCCAGAAACAATACTCACTTCATATAAAATGAAAAACAAAAAAATACTGAGGTCAAATCTCACACAGAGTTGCTACAATAAAAAAGACAATAAGGAAGAGAATAATATCCCCACAGACAAAGAAAGCATGCTAGGAAGACACATACCTAAAAAAACAAATAGATAATTAAAGAAAACATGAAGGAATAACACAAATCAGAGTCAGAAAACCTCAGCTCTGAGGCGACTATACTCGGGAAAGAAGTAAAGATAAAAGACAGAATTCTGAGATCAAAACTGAAACCGAAGGAACACAGGAGCCAGTCACACAAAGAAAATGCCTTAGGACAGGAAAAAAATAAGAAATTTTTGAAAAATCAAAAAATGAAAGGATTTAAAAGGCAGTAACAATAAATATTGCCAGTAATATTAGCCATGGAAGAAGAAAACAGGAAAAGTACTAAAACTATATTTTATGTTATGCTACAACTGTTAGGACTATAATATGGGGTAAGACAAATAATTATAGAGTATTCAAATTCTACTCTCTAATTCTATCCTGTATCTTTGAAAATCGGGATTTTTTTAATGTGGAAGAAAGGAGAGACATAAAGAAGAAATAAAGTAAAATTCTTTAATCTTGAATTTGAAGTATCAATATGAAAGTATGAAAAATTTTACCTTTAAATACACATATTTCCTAGCTTCTCTGAAAAGACCTAGAAACAAATGGCCAACTGAGTGGCAAAGGGCATCCTTGTGCCCAGATTATCATCTTGCAGCATCATTTCTCTCAAGAAGAAATGGGTGCTTCTTAAAGAAATGCCTCATTCTAGGTCTGGAGCAGGAAATATATAAGATGTTACATTGGCTAAAGCCTCTTGTCCACAAGGTAGCAAAGAAGCTATCAAAGAACTAGTAGGGTCAAATGAAAAGGATTCAGGAGCTATGCCAGTCTGCTAGGGCTGTCACAAAATACCACAGACTGGTCAGTTAACAACAGAAATTTATTTTCTCACAGCTCTGGACACTGGAAGTCCAAGATCAAGTCCCAGCTTGCTGGCAAGCTAGGTATCTCTTGAGAACTCTCTCCTTGTCTTGAAGACAGCCACTTTCTCTGTGTCCTTCCATGGCCTTTTCTTTGTACATGTGCCCTCCTGCTATCTCCTCTCTCTTCATATAGGATCACCAGTCATGGAGCAGGACCCATCCTCATGACCGTCTTTAACCTTCCCTCCTTCCTTAAAGGCCCTATCTCTAAATAGAGCCGTATTGGGTGCTGGGGCTTCAACTTAGGAATTCAGAGGTGGGGGGGGTGGTTAGGAGGGACACAATTTGGTCTAACACAGCAGTCAATTTCAATTGCCTAAACATAGGACAATCTGGGCTTCAATAACAATGATTGTGATGAGTTGTGATTAATTAAATAGGTTTAAACCCAAGGGTATTATATTTCTGTGCCTTATTTTATAATGAAGAAGAGTTTTACACTAAAACAGCTAGTTGATACTATACATTCTCCTTCTGTTTCGACCATTTACTCTCCCCCAGTCAACTCACCGGATTTTTATATTTGTATCTCAAACCAGCTTTGTTGATGGCTGACATAGAAAAGAGCCCTTGGTACTAAGACACTGAGATCAAGATATATTTCAGGATCACCAGAGTAGACGTTACATGTCATAAAATACCAAACGCTCAACAGATGAAAACAAGACCTTGGAATTAAAAGTAGGAAGGTTATACAGCTAAACTTGCTCCTCCTATCTTTTCTGAGATTGTCTTCTTGCTGTAAATTCTGACAGTGATAGGAGTTTGTAAAATGTTATATGGTGAAAGGGTTCTGACTGAGGCAAACATATTCCTTCACCTAGCTAGAATAAAAAGTACTGAGGTCCATGAATCCAGCAAGAATCATGACAATGGCTTTGGATCTGCTGGGAACTGGTGGGCATCTGTTCCCCCTGGAATTTCCTTCCATTTCACCTGTCCCTCATTCACATACATGCAATTCAAATGAGACCAATACGCATACACAGTTTATACATATATATAATGATTAGTCTACACTGGTTAAAACATAGCATCCTATCCTGCTGGCAGGGTGACTGATTCAAAAATAGGCAGCCAGTCCCAAGAAAGAAATGCAAAAAGATAAGTGCTGGGGCCTCCAGGAGAGCAAAGCTTTCTCTCTCCTGCTGGAACCAAATTTAATGACGCAAGGACACAGGACTTGTGGATGCCACCATCATTCCCCTCAGAGTAAAGCCTGGATCTACCACAGCCCATGTCCCCTGCCACAGAAAGAGATCCAGCCCCTACAACTGTACAAATAGTGCCCAGGTTACAGCAAGCTAAATCATGCCACTCTCTTTGATGCTTTATTTATTTTATGCAAAAGGACTTGATTTTAAGTGGAGGTCTCATAGCACCGGCTCAGTGTCCTCTCCAGTTTCTTGCCCTGAAGTGGTAATAACCTTCTATGTCCAAGAAACAGGGAGAAAGGCCCCACTTGGAGTATGATGGTGCCACCAACAGAGCACAGCCATTAACTCTGGACAAAATGTGACATTCGATGACCTGAAAGCTCTAGAGAGTGGACCAAAGAGAAAAGAGTAAGTAAGGGAGTCACTATTTGGAAGGGAAAAGCCATAGGGTTCTTTTCCCATCTCTGTGGCTTTTAGTCTGAGGGCAGCCCATCTATAAAGTGACGAAATTCCAAAAAAAAAAAAAAAAACTCAATCTTCTTAGGACCAAAGCACTAGATGATAGAAATCCAGGCAATCACAGTGGCTGGAAAGTGAGGGAGGGACACCAATCAAGAGAGGGCCATAGAGAGGGAACCCCAACTGTTGTATGTACACTCTGCCCAAATCTCTGGCTAAGCCCTAAACTACATCTCACACAGCCAGGGCTGACTCTAAGTTGTCCCACTACTGGCAAGCTAAGGAAAAAGAATGTGATTAAAACTGCAGTAGCTTCCCAAGAGGCACAATTGACAGTTTGAGTCCAACCAGAGTAGTACTCTCTGAAGGCAAACATATTAACACTCTTTGGAGGAATATAATCAAATCCAGAGATACCAATAACATAACATTCAAGGTGTTCAGGGGGCAATTTAAAATAACTGGACATATGAAGAATCTGTATAATGTGACCCATTTTCAAGAGATAAGGCAATAATTCAGACCAACATGAGATGATCCAGATGTTAGGATAAACAGGGAAGGGCTCCAAAGAGCTATTAGGACTCTGTTCAATGAAGTAAAAGGAACGTGTGCTCTGAAAATTATAGAGTAAGAAATCTCAGGAGGAAAAAGGAAACTACTAAGAAATACAAAATGGAAATTCAGTAACTGAGAAATATAATATGCAAAATAAAAACTTTACTGGATGGGCTTGATAGCTAAATAGAAATGACAGAGGAAAGAGTCAGAGAACTTTAGGAGAGACCAATACAAAGTATCCAATCTAAAGAAGAGAGAAAAATTATAAATACATACAGACAGACAGACATAAAGATTGCCTCAGGGAGCTGTGGGAGAATTCAGAAAATCTAACCTATCAGACTGGAGTCCCAGAAGACAAAAAGAGAAAATAAAGCAGACAAAGTACTCCATGAAATAAAAACTATAAATTCCCAAATCTGCTAAGAGCCACAAATTGGCAGATTTCAAAAAGCTCACTGAACCCCAACCACAATAAATACACAGGAAAATCATGCCTAAACACATTACAGTCAAATTACTGAAAACCAAAGATAAAAAGAAAAGGAAATAAGTCCTGAATGTGAACCAAGGGGAGAAAAACTGGAGATAAGGTAGGTTCACACAATGCCTTGTAGGTCACGCTTAGGAGGGATTTTCACAATGAAGAAAGGGAATTAGGGGAGTAACATGATTTGATTTGTTCTCACAAGTTCACCAAATTGCTATTTTGAGAATCAGTATTTCTGTATTGCAAATGAGAGTGAGGATTTGAGTAAAAGCGAAGAGAAGTGGTTAGATTAGACATCCATTGAAGGTGGGAGATAACTTGGCTGTCTTGGATGGGATTCAGCAGATAAGAAAGAAAGAGAATTAAAGACAACACTCAGATCTCAGCTGGAGAAACTGGATGCACACAGGGTACCAGGATTAGAAAAGGAGAAAGCACAGAATGCAGGAGGAGGAACGGCTTTGCAAGGAGGCTTGGAAAGAGATCCAAGTTGAAGCTGTGAATCTGGGAGTTTGAAACACAAAACAGTACTAAATACTGAGAGTTTCAGGGAGACCCATCTATGGGAAGAATTTAGTTTATTAAATTTAGAGGGTTTCTCACCCTTAGGCTACACATTTTTTTGTTTTGTTTTGTTTTGTTTTGGGGGTTTTTTGTGGTTTTTTTGGTTTTGGGTTTTTTGTTTCGGTTTGGTTTTGGGTTTTTGCAGGAGAGCTGTCCTGCATGTGGCAGAATATTTTAGCAGCATTCTTGAACTCTGCCCCCTGGATGCCAGTAGCAACCCCTCCCCATTGTGTCTTCAAACCTTGCTCAATGTCCCCCTTGGGCATACTCAGTCGCTGCTGGGTGAGAAGCACCGACCAAAGACAAAGCTTAGAGATAGGAAATGAGCAGAGGAGAAGCTCTTCAAAAGAACCTGAGAAGGAGCCATCACTGAGCTAGAAGCACAAAAGGTGGGGAGGGGCGAAAAGAAAAGACAAAGACCTGCTCTCAAGAAGAGGGAGATTCGTTCTGCATGGGAAAGGAGCCACATTCAAGAAAGCCTGTACTTTCCTAAGATCTGTAATCATCTGGACTACCATTTTGGTTGTTTTCTTGACTCTAACTAGACTGTGACTGTAGGAACAATCACATTGCATTTGGGATCCTATTAACGATAAGAAATAATTACAAGGTCGTTTCAACTCAGTGAAAGCTGTTGTGCTACAACTTGTTTAACGGGGTCATGTCTACTCCTTTCTAACTTCTGCCAACCCTGAAGGAGTCCCTAACAGTCCCTGATATTGCCCTGCATCCTGGTGCTTACCTGAACATTTGCTTTTGTGCATTTAATTGATTCTATTTTATTTTTTTCTGAGATTGCAAGCTCCAACAGGGTAAGGATCACCTTCGCCTTGTTTCCCAGTGTGTTGTACACAACTAACATAGTGCGTGAAGCAAAGCTCTTTAATAAAGCATTCATCTCCTCCCTTTTCTTCTTATTTGCACATAATATTTTGTAAGAAAACTAAGAAGATATTTTCATGGCTTAAAATTAATGAGGTAGGTTTTAAGATATATTTATTTGAAGTGAGAGCACGCACACATGTGGGGAAAGGGGAGAGGGAGAGAGAGAATCTCAAGCAGACCCCCCCATTGAGCACAGAGCCCTACATGGGGCTTGACCTTACAACCCTGAAATCATGCCCTGAGCCAAAACCAAGAGTCAGACTCTTAATGGGCTGAGCCACCCATGCTCAGAGATAGTTTTAAATATAGATCTAGGATAAGCATATCACTGAGAACATTCAAAACTGGTCCGATAAACCTTTTAAAATAGTATTAGTGATTATTATACATTTTTATAAATATTCCTCATAATAATGTATTGCTGGAAGTTATAGATTCATCCACTTTTATTAAACACAAGCATTGTCCTATAAAAGTATATATTGATATTATTCATTGAAATAAAAAAAATTTTTCAGAAGAATATTTATTAAGTGTTTCAACTATAATGTATTCTTTTGGTTCTGGATTCAATAAAAAATAAGTAGCATTCGGCCATCTGCAAATTTAGACATAATAGTCACAGGTAGAACAGTGATAGTCACAGGTAGAACAGTAATGCTATGTCTCATGTATATAAATGGCATCATTGATCCTTCAACAGGTAATATACTCAGAGTTGTCTTTCCAGCGTGATTGATCAACATTTATACATCTCATACTTAAATCTTTATATATAACCAATAATAAGCATTTCTTTTTAAAAAAAAAGATTTTACTTATTTATTTGGTAGAGAGAGAGATCACAAGTAGACAGAGAGGCAAGCAGAGAGAGGGGGAAGCAGGCTCCCTGCTGAGCAGAGAATCCAATGTGGGGCTCGATCCCAGGACCCCAAGATCATGACCTGAGAAGAGAGAAGAACCACATGGTCCTCGCAATTGATGCAGAAAAAGCATTTGACAAAATCCAGCATCCGTTCCTGATTAAAACGCTTCAAAGTATAGGGATAGAGGGAACATTCCTGAACTTCATAAAATCTATCTATGAAAGACCCACAGCAAATATCATCCTCAATGGGAGAAAGCTTGCAGCCTTCCCGTTGAGATCAGGAACACAACAAGGATGCCCACTCTCACCACTCTTGTTCAACATAGTATTAGAAGTCCTAGCAACACCAAGATCATGACCTGAGCTGAAAGTAGAGGCTTAACCCACTGAGCCACCCAGGCACCCCAACAAGCATTTCTAATATGAATGTATATATTCTATGTCTATAAAGCAGAGAAAGGTATGCTAAACAGAATGCTTTCCCCAACTTACAGTCATGAATTAGGAGTCAAAATGCTCTGCAACACATTAACCAGCTCAGAAGACAAAAGGCCTACATATTTTAGATAGATAAATAGATAGATAGTTGGATAGATAGATGATAGGTAGAGAAAGAGAGAGAGGTAGATAGGTGATAGGTAGATAGGTAGATAGATAAGTAATTGATAGATAGATTGATGGTAGGTAGATAGGTAATAGGTAGATAGGTAGATAGATAATAGATAGGTGATAGATACGTTAGTAGGTAGGTAATAGGTAGATAGGTAGATAGATGATAGGTAGGTAGGTAGGTAGATGACAGATGATGGATGGATGTAGATATACACAGTTACACATACATCTATATATATATCAATATATAGATATATAGATATATAGCATGCTACTCAACTACCAAAAAAAAAAAAAATTGCAATCTCATCCCCTCAATTCCTTTTTTTAAAGATTTTATTTATTTATTTGACAGAAAGAGCAAGACAGAGAGCCCAAGCTGGGGGAATGGCGGAGGGAGAAGGAGAAGCAGGCTCCCTCCAGCAGGGAGTCCGAGGCGGGCTTGATCTCAGGACACTGGGACCATGACCTGAGCCAAAGGCAGACGCTTAAGCAACTGAGCCACCAGGCGCCCCTCATCTCCTCAGCTCTAAACGAGCCCCCAAATTACTCATTGCTCTTTCACTGACTCTCCTAAAAAAGATCACTTGCACTATTTCTCTAAAGGAAACCAGGCCCATGCATTACAGCTCCTCCAAGCCAGGCTGAAGCTGAGATTCTGAACTACCTGGCCAAAAAATTAGGAATTATTTATCTATTTGTAACCACTCATGGATATGGGCTTAAGACCTTGCTGGTGGTAGGGGGGCTAGGGGCAGGGAGAGAGAAGAAATTCTCATTCATAAATGGAGCTCAGGCCAAAATGACTTCTCAGGGTACGATTCCTATGGGATCAGCCCACCTCATACAAACTTCGCTTTCCTCTGAGAAGTGCTCTGTCAACAGCTCCACCAGAGAGGCCCCTGGTAGCACATGTGCATCATGGGACATCCCGTCTGATTAGAGTTTGTTCCACTGAATGTGAACATGCGGTGCAAACAGAACCAACTAGATTGTTGCATCTGAGAATGAGAAATGGAACACAGAAAAAGTCAAGTCTCTCACCATCAGAGTTGCCTTATACATAATTTAGGAGTGAGGTGCCCTGGAGACAAAAGGCAGAATGTACAGAGTAGAAAAATGAAGGAAACTGTTTGGCTCCCCAGAGATCCTGCTTTAGTCCTTTTCTGGGGCCCAATGATTACTGATAATTTGGGGGTTTTGTGAGGCATATCTAAAGGCTTCTAATAATAAAAAAAATTAAAAATTAAAAATTAAAAAATAAAGGTTTCTAATAAATTATTTTTGTATTAAACAGACCAAATTAGTTTGTGTTTCTTGCAGCCAAAGCGCTCCAGCTCATGCTTTAATGAAGGGGATAGCAAGAAAGGATGGTTTGATCAACAAGTTTTACACAAGGGTCTTGGGAATTCTGATCACGTGACCATGGAAAAGCCCAGCCAACAAAGCCAGCCTTTGAAACTGTGGGTGAACAGGCAGAGTGATTTTGGGTACAGAAGGGTGACTGATGCTCACAACTCACAAAAAATCTCCAGGACTTTTTTGTGTACCTAGAAACAATGTATTAAAAATCAACTCTATGACTTGACATGTCACCAGCTCTGCTATGGGAACTCCCACCGCCACCACGTTTGTTTAACACACACACTAAAAGGAACTGTGTCACCCAGGTATCTGTGAATAAAAATAAACAAAACCCAACTCTAATGGGCAAAAACCCACAAGGGATTTAACTGGTACAAAAGGCTGAAAGTATAAAATAAATAATAATTTTAAGCAACCTTTGACACTGCTGCTTAAACAGTTTCACAGAAGACTTGCTTCCTCTCTGTCTGCCCACCCTATCTTCCACAGGTTTTGCTCCATCCCCAGTTTCCCCATGGTGAGCACCCCTGGAAATTTTAGCCTCAAGTAAAAAAAATGCCTGCTGTGATTCAGTCCACACCACTCAGGAGAAGAGGAAAACATAAATTCAAGTAGTCCTTCTAGAAGAAAGCCCAAATGTCACATTTTATGGACCCTGGCTGGCTTAAGCATCCTTATCTGAACAATCATTATAGTCAAACATGAATTATGTTGATTGGTTTAAGATCATCAGAAACTGGGGACATGAGGGTGGCTCAGGCAGTTAAGGATCCGACTCTTGGTTTCAGCTCAGGTCATGATCTCAGGGTCACGAGATTGAGCCCCACATCGGGCTCTGCACTCAGCTCGGAATCTGCTTAAGCCTCTCTCTTCCTCTTCCACTACCCCTCCTCCCAGCTCTCTCTCTCAATCTTTCTCTCAAATAAAATAATTAAATCTTAAAAAAAAAAGAAAAAAGATAACCAGAAGTTCAAGATTGGATCAAGCCCATTCAAACTGCCTATCTGAGATGTCAGTAGTTTGGTTTCAAAAAACAAACAAAAACAAACAAACAAAACTAGGGTACAGTTATGGTGACCAAAAAAATGGCACATGACCACCATAGGACCAACTGACTTCTCAGGCCACACAGGAGGGCCAACTCCTATAGCCCTGCTCAAGTCCAAACTAGCTGTGGACACACAAAACATGTCTTGGGCTCTTGGAGATACTGACTGGGAATGGGAAAAAAAAAATCAGGGACAGAGTTTCTACATTGTCAGGTAGATGCTTCTTAGCACTGAAATACAGGCTTATTTGTCCATGTAATATCCCTTATTCCCTTAAGATGATACAACCAGAAGATCTAGGTGTGCAGCTCCTGTCGTTTCATTTCTGTCTTATACTGCGAGTTCTAAAGTAGCAGGATGTAGGAGAATGTGAGAGCCCAACATACGTTCCAACATCTTAGGAAGGCACAGGAATCAGGTCATGAAATGGCTGGTTAAAAGAAGTTAACAGGGAAGAGGCCCATTCTATAAAGGAGATGCTTTGTAAGCTGTATCCTAGTTTACAGAACACATATAATTATACGAAGAACTCCTGCCTACGTAGAAAGGCAGGTAAAAAGGAGGGCACCAGAAACTCTTTGGAGCAGAAGTGAGCAAACTCTTTCTGTAAAGTGCCAGATAGTAAATATATACGCTCAACTTTAAGGAGAGACAGTCTCTGTTGTAAGGATTCATGTCTGCCCCATCAACAATGCACAAATAAATGAATAGGAATGCCTAGATTTGGCCCGAGGGCTGTAGTTTTCCCTGATCTAGAGGACTAAGATGTGCAGAATGATACAGTGGCATGTTCTGAAGCTCAAGAAAGACCTTGTGCTTATATTCTAAGAGAATGGCACATAGAATAATAAAATCTCACTAGTAAGAACGACAGAAACCCAGCTTCTGCTAAAATTCCAAATACTCAAAATCTCTTAATCGGAAGAGATTTGAAGATGGATTTACCCGACCACCTCCAGAGCGTGACGACCACCTGGCTGACCAGCATGTCTCAGGGCCACACAGAGTCCTGACCCACCGCGGCAGCACCGAGGCCCACTTAGCCCACGCTGCCTCCCCACCCCATCCCAGCCCACAATGATGGAACCCCTACTCCAGGCCACGGCTGGATTCCAGGCTGAAACCTACTACCCTTGTTCTGAGGCACTACTGGACTAAAACTCCTTTGCCTCACAGTCTAGCTTTTGTCGGCCACTTCTTAGACTACAAACCCCTCTGGCATTCTGTCTGATAATTTCACCCTCACGTTGTTCATCTCCTCTGACAAGCTACACAACCCCTACTCTCTCTTCTGGACCCAGGTTGTCCCCTGTGTCCCCTCCCCTTCTCCAAAAGCTCCCTGAATTCTCCCCTCTTCAACCAGAATCTGGTTGTCCCCTACAAACCCATCACACCCAAGTTTATTCTCCAGCTTGGCAGCACAGATCGGGGTTCTCTCCTCCCCGCTCCCCAGTGGGGATTTCAGTCAATTTCCCCTCTGATCTCTTCTATAAAACTTTCTCCTTTGAGACTTTCGCTGACACTTCCACCTTCTCCTGCCTGTTCATTGTGGTCACCCTCCCCTCCTACAACCCAGAAGTTCATTCACTTACATAAGATGTTCATCCATCTTACAAACTCTTCGGGTGTTCCTGAGTCCCCAGGCTCCCACAATGACTCTAACTGAGTTGCTGCTTCTACAGATTTCTTGCCCCGTCCTGCATTTCAGCTCCAGAGGCTGGCCCTTTCTCCTTCTCTCTCTCTCTATGCCCCCCCTCTCTCCCATGCCAAACCATAATAACCCAATCCTATCAATTCCTTCCCCCTCATTTCTACTTCCCTAGCTCCTCACCACCACAGAAATGCATACATACACAGAGAGGGAGAAAGCATTTGTAACTGTGTGGTAGAAAGTAGTAAAGACTTAGGGAGTTTTCAGAGCAGAAGCACAATGATGAAATACACAATATTAGACATACTTATTCCTATATCCCTCAGCCACGCTGACATGGGTTCTGGCTACTTAGTCTTCCTTCTTTATAAACTTTCAACAAACTAAAATAGTTCCTCCATTTTTATTATGCAAAGAAGTTGAGTTCTGGGTGCTTCTACGTCTCTGACAGTTTTGAAACAGGACTCCAAAATTCTTTACCACTGTCTCCATCAAGAGGTGAGATCTAGGTCCCCCCACGGATTCTGGGATTGCTTGACCAAAAAATATGACAGAAGTGATATGTGCTAGTTTCTAGGCCCAGAACTTAAGAAACTGGCAATTTCCATGCCCTGTTTCCTGAGACACTTGTTCTTATAACCCAGTTAGCATGCTGTGAGGACCCCCCAAGTCACCCCATTTGTAGACACCACCTACAGTGGCCATATGTAGATATTTCAGAGCGATGCCCAGCTGAGGTCCCAGCATTCAACTAGCATTACCACCAGACATGTGAGCAAGGTCCCCTGTGGATGATTCCAGTCCCCAGTCCCACTGAGTCACCCCCAGGATTCTTTCAGGTCTCCCCAGATAAGGTCGCAGATATCATGGAGCAGAAACATGCCATACTTTGCTTGAGTCCCTGACCCATAGAATTTGAGAGCACAACGGTTTTACACCAATGACTTTTGGGGCATTTTATTACACAGCAATGTAAGGTAACTGGTGTGATATGGAAGCTGAGAGTCCCTCAGTCTGCTCTCTGCAAGTTGGAGACCCAGGAAAGCCAGGGGTGTAAATCCAAGTCAGAGTCCTGTAAACCTGTAAACCAGGAGTAGCAGTGGTGTAAGCCCCAGAGCAAGCCCCGCTCTTGCAGTCAGACAGAGAGAATCCAAACTCTCTCCACCTCGTTGTTCTGTTAGGTCCCTCAACAGATCGGATGATGCCTACCCACACTTGGGGGTGGGGAGGAGGAGCTGGCATCTGCTCTACTCTGATCCATCTGTTCAGATGCTAATCTCTTCTGGAAACACCATTCCAGACATACCTACCAATGATGTTTGACCAGCTCTCTGGGCATCCTGTGGTCCGGTGGAACAGATACATAAAATCAACCATCATATCTTCCCTAGCTTTCGGCTCCCCATTCATTTCATTATTTCCTCTTGCTCCTTCAGTTTCACCTTCTGGCTTTCTCCCTGCTACTTTCTAATGGACAGTACCCCTCTGAGATTCAGGCAAGGGTGTCCCTGTCCTGAGCCTCCAGCTGTACCCCTCCTAAGGCACTGAGCCATCTACAGGGTTCATCTGGATGTGCCCAAGAGCTATGACCCTGAAATTCGCCATTCAGACAGCTCTAATTAAACTTTCAAGGCCTGTGCAGGCCTGGAGCCTAGTCTGTCTTCCCAAGGGCACACCTGACCATCAGTGTGGCTACTCCTGGGCCTGCGGTATGACCATGTGACTATATTCAGACCAAAAGTATATAAATCTAATCTCAGAGGAGCTCTTTAAAAATATTTATGCTAGACTTTCTCTCGATCCCACGGCCCTTCTTTCCCACTGACAATTCCTAGAGGAGCCTTAAGAGCCACCTGTCTCGGATGACAGCGCCACCTGCTGTCCTGGGCTATTCAACTACAGAAAGTTACATTAAAAAATTAATAATAATCATAATAATTATCTTTATTTTTTGCATATATCGTGATCCCTGTTGCAGCATTTTAGCCTGTTCCCTAAAGGATTTAGTGCTTCGTATCACACTCCATCCCATTGCCGGGGTGAACAATCCAAAACAAAACAACAGCGCCATCCTAGTTTAAAAATTCTTCCCTGCTCCTCAAAATGGTGTTTCCCAAAAGACAAAACAAAACAAAAACCAAAAGGTCTACAGATCTTCACATTCAGATCATTAATGAGAAGAAGGCAAATTACTAAGGGACAGTACAAGTTCTGGTTTGCAGACTAAAATTTGAGAGCCATTGACCTTTGCCTCATTTCCCACTTGGCTTCATCTCACACCATCAACTCCAGTCACACTAAATTACTCGGAATCCTCTGAACACATAATGCTTTTCCAACATGTCCATTGTCTCCCTCAGGCAAGGATGCCCTTGACCCCTCTCCTTCTCTATCCTTTCTACTAAAAACTTTCTTATCTTGCAATAGTCAATTCACGCTTTTCTGAGAGTTCCTGTTAGGATTAGCCAATCCCTACTTTGACCTCTCTTCAACACTGTCCAATTCACTATCATATGATGTAAAATATTCTATCATAATTTTATTCCGTATCTTCTTCCTCTAAAGTGTCAGCTTTTTGAGGACAAGTACATCATAATTTCTCCTTTATCCAGCTACTAATTAGTGTTTGTCCAAGACAGACAAGAAAAAAAAAGAATGGGAAAAAAAGAAAGGTCATTCTGTTTTAGTTTGTCTTGAAGAGTAACTAAAATATTTTTATTAAGATAGATGCTCACAACTTAGGTGATTATTGAATACACTATAGGTAGGAATTTTTCTAAAACAAAGTCAGAATTGATCAGGTACATAAAACATGTCTTAAAAAGCTTTATGTTCAAGTAAGCATTTGTTTTTTCAGAACTACTTAAAATTTACTATTAACAATTAAGAAAAAGCTTCTGAATTTTTTGAATATAGAGAGAATAAAAGTGAATGACGGGAAGTTCTTCCTAGTGGTTAAATACTGCAACAGATAAACATCTGAATTTCACCCAGGAAATGGGGAAATTCTGGAATTGCAGGCGCTACATCTGCAACAGTACAAACTCAAAACTGAAATCAGAGGGAAAAGACAGATAAATGGTATTTTGAAAACTGGTTACATTTCTCAGAGGGAAGTTGTGCTCTTTTATCCAGATCCATTAAAATTAATCAGATGATGGATTAAAAACCCTAGCGAGTACCTGGTGTACAGCAGGCTATCAATAAATGATATTCATGTTTCTCTTCTCACATAGCCATGATAACAAAACATCCCATTTAAGTGATAAATACTTCATTTTAAAATTGGCAACCTACTTAGATGACTGCTCTTGATTGAACCGAGACACCCTATTTCTACCCACAGATTCTGTCTTACCCCACATTCTTGTATCAACTGAATCATAGTCAAGGGTTCAATTAAGTCCCTAAAATCCAACCCACATCAGTTCAATATTTTTGATACCTTTACTTGTCTTGACTTACTCTCATACTCGAATCCCAGGACCTAAATCTTACTCCTAGTGTTTATTCCATTTCCAACAAAGGGTCAATTCCATCTCCCCAGTACTTATCAGATTGTAGCTCCCACAATAGGTCCAGCATCTCCTAAGCCCTTGGGGTGTCAGTCCTGGCCGCGGTATTGGGCAGGGGTAAGTAAACATTTGGTCCATGTCTTTAGAAAACACCATATTCTAAAGTCTTCACCCGCTGCGCTTTTTTTTTTTTTAAGACTTTATTTATTTGACAGAGATCACAAGTAGGCAGAGAAGCAGGCAGAGAGAGAGGAGGAAGCAGGCTCCCTGCTGAGAAGAGAGCCCAATGCGGGGCTCGATCCCAGGACCCTGGGTTCATGACCTGAGCCCAAAGGCAGAGGCTTTAACCCACTGAGCCATCCAGGCACCCCCCGCTGTGCTTTTTTATCTATCCCTGCCATCAGCCTCACCAAAAGAAGCCCTTCTTGTCCATAATTACATAGCTGACAGTGGTATTTATTAGTAGGCCATGACCCATAAATTCATAAATTCCAGGATTGTTTACATAAGCACCCCCAGACAGACTTGCTATAGCTGTTAAAAGCATTCCATAGGTAATGACCATCAGGAGAATCTGTAAGCATCTTTAAAAATTTGACCTGATCATTTTTTCTGTTCTAATAATTTCTTAATATCAATCTAACACTTTATTGTCAGGCACCATTAGAGTTCTCACTAAAGGGAGGCGTCTCCTCTGCACAGTCTCTTCCTGACCAGAGAGACCACAATCCAAATACTCCGCATAGGTCTTGCCCATCAGTTAAAAACATCTTGCTTTCTTGCTTCAATTACTTACACCATTACGTAATCTATTCTAGAAGGGCTTCTGGAAAACATCTAACCCATGATTTGTTCTTTCTCTCCAATAACTGCTCTAAGCCATGCAACTAACTGTATCATTCTTCACAGTGGCCAACAGGAAACCCAGAGCCAAAGTGTTCAGCCCAGCTCATGACTGTCGATGCCCCATTCTGTTAAAATGCTATGTATCTCTTGTCTTAAACACCTTTATTTTTCCTACTCTTATTTCTTATTTCTAGACACAGATTCATGATGCTTTCCCCACTGTTACTTTCAGACTGTACAGACTTCTGTGCATAGATTTAAACTAGTATCGGGAGATGATACAAACACATAAGATAGAAATTTATAGGCAACTGAAAACAATCAAGACACTGAATGGCTTGACTTCTCACTCAAATTATTAGCTCCCCTACGAGTAGTATAACTCACTCAGATAGGTAGCTAAAGGGGCCTACAGCACAGGCATACATTAACAATCCAGTGAGAAGCATATGTCATATGAATTGCCACACACGACACACAGTATAATTAAGATTATCCACACAGCAATGAATTCAAGGTCAATATGGTCCTCTTGTCTATACGGACTGATTTCAGCTAGATGTACAACCTAAAAAATATATGGGAAGTACCTTAATAGATTCCAGTCACAAAAGAAACAGAACAAAGAAATCCAAATTATATTGATTCTACCTCTAAAATAAGTTTTAAATTAACTTCTTTCCATCTGTACTACCATCTGTACTACCATCACTTTAAGTGGATACTCTACAGACAAGAAGGGTCTTTTAAAAATGCAAATTGTGGCCTCTAGGCTGAAAAACTTCCGATGGCTTTCTACTGCTCTTGGGATGAAATTCAAAATCCTTAACATTCAAAAAGGCTCCTGTGACTAACCCCTGCCTCACTGGGTCACCTCTTCTGCACTCAGCCTTCACTTTCTTAACCAGGGACATGTTTGCAAAGTGTGGACCCTGCAAAACAAACACACGCAAGAATGACCAATTACACTTGAGTCTTTCCTCTTCTTCTCCACAAAAGTAAGGGTGGTCTGAATTGACTGTTTCCACTTCATTCTCCCACCAATCCCGCAATCTCAATTCTGACCCCACCCCTACCCTGTAAAGGAGAACACCTGGATAACTGGTGAACTCCCCTAGTTGTCAAATCCAAGATACATTCACCATTTCTACTCACTCTTGACTTCTTCGTGGGCTCCAACATAATTTGCTCCCCGGTTTTCAAAACCCTCCCCTTTCCTTGCCTTCTGGAACACCTGAGTTATCTTCTTTCTCTTTGTTTTTAATTATTTGTGTTACCCAGGTTCCGCCTCTCAGATCTGGCCCTGAGTGCTGTTCTACCCCCCGGGACAGTCATCTACACGCCTAGTGATCTACAAACCTTCATCTGTGCCACTGTCTCAAGGGATATGTGGGCCCACGCTCCCAACTATCTCCTGTGTTACACCATGACAAACCAGGGTAGCCTCAGTACTGACATGCCCAGTGTTGCACCCTCCCCCTTATAGAGTGTCTTCTACTCTGAAAGCCACTTAAGAAACTGGGTTGGCTCAGTCAGTTAAGCGGCTGCCTTTGACTCAGGTCATGATCTTGCGTGCTGGGACTGAGCTCCGGTGCTGGGCTCCCTGCTGGGGGGAAGCCTCCCTCTCCCTCGCCCTCTGCCCCTCCCCCAACTCGTGTGCTCTCTCACTTGGTCTCTCTCTCTCAAATAAATAAATCTTAAAAAAACAAAAGAAGGAAAAGAAAAAGAAAAAACTGCGTATCTGACAACTCTGCCTTCTCCATCTGCTCACTTTTTCAAGAAGCGTTTCTCTAAATGGGGTTAAGTAAAAAATGTCTCAGAGGAATGATAAAAATGAACTCACTCAAAAAACCCTTCCCCTATGCAAAGACAATAAATTTATTTTCTTAAAAATCAAATCCATTCTCTCAAGGGTACTACTTCTCGGAAGCTTGAATCTGCTACTATGTACCATGCCCCTTGAAGACACATGCTTAGGGGGCAGGCTTCCTCCCAAGCTAAGTTTTTGCTGAGAACACTAATTCAACAGCTACTAGAAATAATATGCTGCAGAACAGAGTGTGGGCTTGCCAGTTACTCTCCTTGAGGTTACCTTAACCAGAGATCATAAAAACAGCATCCCAAACTGACACAGGTTTAAGTTTCCGTGTTGTGTGCAGCAGGACGCAGCCCTGTAGCGTAAATGGGCTCTAAGTACCGCTTCTCAGAGGGCTGTTTAGGGGATACTGAGTCTTCCTTCCGCCCCTGCTAAATTGCAGAGTAATTTCCTATTCTTTATTTTGATTAATAAGTCAAATGAATTCATCAAATATCGATTAAACACCTGTTCCATACAAGACACTGTGATCATTATTAAGGATACCAAGAAGGGTTGAATGTCATTTTGTCCCTTTAGGGCTCAGTCTAAGGGGAAACACATTTGTAAAAAATTTAATTAATGTGACAAAGTGCTATGAAGGAAGTACGTACGTATTCAGTTCTGCGGGACCACAGGGAAAGAAATAATTTCCTTTTCTTGGAGAGATAAGTGGGGAGCAGGGGGGTGGTCAGAGGATATTTTAACTAGGTGGTTGGTTTACAGGCTCCTTACCAACAACAACAACAAAAAATACAAGATAGAATATATTTCAAGTTTATAAATAAAAAGCTGAGGTTTTTAGGGTTAAATTTATCTGAATTCACAAAGCTGATGAGTAACAAAACAAACCTGAACTCAGCTTGTCCAGATGAGACAGAAGGAAGAGCAGGTAGAAGTATGAAAAGGTCTATCTCATTGGGGAAAGCCAAAGCAGGGAGGTGTGGCTGAGCTGGAAGGCCAGAGCTGCTTAGCTGTGGGCTGGAGAGGAGGCTGGGGAGCTGGGAAGGGCCTGAGAGGTTTTCCTGCTTGTGACTTAACAAGCTGGCATGTTACTGTTTCACTGTGGCTGACAGAAGCCAAGAGATTCCCCCAACAGCAAGCAGGCAGCATGAGCATGGAGCTGGTTACCCTGCTGCTCACTGGGGGTGCTCTCCAGGGAGGCCTGCACCTGTTCCACTAAGCGTGGGGGGGGGGGGCACTTTTGGGGGCGGGGAGGAATTGCCACTTCTGTAGCAAGCCAAGACAATCCTGTTTTTGTCCTGAGAGAAACTCTCCTTCAGAGTTGCTTGTTGGGATCATGAACACAACTGAACAAATGGACCAAGTAAAGGGTAGTCGGGCCTTGCATTTCAGGCATACCAAGTAAACACATAGAAACAGGACATTGGGGAAGGTGGATGACCTCTCCCAACGGGGAGGGAAGAGATGGGAAAGAGTGGAGCCAAGGAGAGGAGACTGGAAAAGAAGGCAGGAACCATATAACTGAGAAATTTTAATGCAATCCATGGGAGTTTGAACTTCTTCTGCAAGCACTGGGAAGCTGTGAAAGACGTCTAAGATATGTATCAAACACCACTGGAATGGTTTGTATGATGAGCTGAACATTTCTGCTCCGACATCCTCCTTTTCCTTCCCCAACCCGGCTCTTCTTCATAGTTAGTGAAAACACTGCCAATCTAGAAGGTGGTCCTCTTTCTAGAATTTTTTTAACTTGCAACCAGGAGACTTGGGTCAGTTTCTCCCCTTGGTGGTAAGATATCTGGCAGTCATATTTTCTGCTTTAGGAAGAAGCCTACCTGCAGCAGGAAAAAAATAAATAAATCCTAATGCCACATAGTAAGAGATCTGTAAGCATTCTGGTCTGCATTTTCTTTTTTTTTTTTCCCCCAGTCCATCTGCATCCCTTCCCCTCCCTTGTCTTCAGTGTCCCTCAGGAGACCTCCATGGACTCCAAGCATTCCTATTTCAGCTTAGCACAGTTTTAGTTATGTTCCCATCACTTGAACCTGAAGTTATGAACTAGTTTAGAAGGGCAGTGTTCCCAGCTTCATCTCTAGGACATTACGTTGGAAGCCATATGGAAAATGGCTTCCAATGAAGACAAAAGTGGAAACATGACCAACAGAGTGTCACAACAGTCCAAGAGAGAAATGACGTTTCCATATGTCCTTATAGACATGACCATCTCTGACTCAGAGATGACTTTAAGAAATAGTTCCTGGCTCTGAAAGTAGTTTAGGGCACCTCAGTAGTTCCTAGGATAAGCTGTGAGGACTCATTTCATACATGATAGCTCAAGATTAAAAACCGATCCTTCCAAATGGGGAGAAAAACATGTGATGCCAAAGAAGGGGCCAGATCATGAAGGGTCTACAGGAAAGTTGGGATCATTAAGATAAAGAACAGGATTGCCTGTTTTTATTGCTGCCGGAACCAAGCCCAAGAGCCCTAAAAAATTATCACACAGAAAAGCCCAGAAGAGTACAATCACAAGGGCTTCACCTCAGTGTTTCTGTCTAAATCATATATAATCACATATTTATCGCAAAGTAAATCAAAAATTCTAATTCATTTTTTAAAAAATCATCTTTGCCAAGAATTCAAAAGACACAGGAATTTGTAAAGTATATTTTGATTTCTAAACTCTCTCCCATCTCCCCCTCTCCCTGTTGGGAGAGGTCATCCACCTTCCGTGATGTCCTGTTTCTATGTGTTCACTGGGTATGCCCAAAATGCAAGCCTTGACTACCCTTTACTTGGGCCATTTGTCCAGCTGTGTTCGTGTTCCCAACAAGCAACTCTGAAGGAGAGTTTCTCCCTGGACAAAGAGAAGGATTGTCTTGGCTTGCTACAGCGAGGCAACCCCTTCCCGCCACCCTGAAACATGCCCCGCCCCCCGGAGTGCAACAGGTGCAGGCCTCCCTGGAGAGCACCCCCAGTGAGCAGCAGGGTAACCAGCTCCATGCTCATGCTGCTTGCTTGCTGTTGGGGGAGTCTCTTGGCTTCTGTCAGCCACAGTGAAACAGTAACATGCCAGCTTGTCAACTGGCCAGCAGGAAAACTTCTCAGGCCCTTCCCAGTTCCCCAGGCTCCTCCCCAGCCCACAGCTAAGCAGCTCTGGCCTTCCAGCTCAGCCACACCTCCCTGTTTTGGCTTTCCTCCTCCTAATTTTACTCAAGCTTATCTACTATTAATGGCACTCTGTGCACTTTGTTTTGGGGTATATTCATACATAAACTGATGTGTGTGTGTGTGTGTGTGTGTTTGCTTAGGCTACAATTTGTTTTTTCCTTTAATAAATGCTGTAGGTCATTTGTCCTAATTTGGTTAGATAGCTTTCCCCTCCTGGTTTAATGTCCACATGTGATTAACCATAATTTATCATTCAATAGATATTGATATTTACATTGGCTGCAATTCTTTTCTGTGCAATAAATATGTATGTACATTACACACACACACACACACACACACACACACACACACACACACACGTTGGAATACTCTCCTATAAGCTGGAATCGCCAAGAAAAGGGTATACAAAATTTAAATTTTGAGTGATAACTGCTGAATTCCCCCAAACGCACAGTCATCGTCGGTTGTCCTGCTCAGTAACTGTAGGTGAGCCCTCTCTTTCCTACAATCACAGGAACATTAGATAACACTATTTTTAATCCTTCACAATGTGATATTCATAAGAAATTAATTTTCTTCTGTTAATGTTGAGCTCAAGCATCTTCCATATCCTCATTAGTCATTTATATCATTTGAATTTCCTCATTAAGTTCTTTTCTTCATTTCCCTTGGAATATTAGTGTCTTTGTTACCAATTTATAAGAGCTCACTTGTGACTAAGGATGCTAACCTTTTTTTTTTCTTTTTTTTAGATTTTTTTTCTTAATTTATTTGACAGACAGAGATCACAAGTAGGCAGAGAGGCAGGCAGAGAGAGAGGGAGGAAGCAGGTTCCCTGCTGAGCAGAGAGCCCGAAGCAGGACTCGATCCCAGGACACTGGGATCATGACCTGAGCCGAAGGCAGAAGCTTTAACCCACTGAGCCACCCAGGCGCCCCAAGGATGCTAACCTTTTGACAGCTGTGCATTACAGATGAGATACCATAGGTTTTTTCTCCTATGTATTTCACTACGATATTTTTTTTTAAGATTTTATTTATTTATTTGACACAGAGAGAAAGATCACGAGTAGGCAGAGAGGCAGGCAGAGAGAGCGGGAAGTAGGTTCCCTGCTGAGCAGAGAGCCCGATGCAGGACTCGATCCCAGGACCCTGAGATCATGACCCGAGCTGAAGGCAGAGGCTTAAACGACTCAGCCACCCAGGCGCCCCCTACAATGTTTATTTTTTTGATCACACTCAAGTTATATATTCAAATATAATGTTTGGGTTTTTGGGGGGTTTTTTTGTTTTTGTTTTTGTTTTTGTTTTTAGAAAGGCAAAGGAAAATCACTGAAGGATTTGACACAAGAAATAAAGATGAGACTTGACTTTTACTGGGAAATCAGTTGGGAAGCAATTGGGAAGTGGACTGATGAGAACCGAAAGCAGATGTTGGTCGATCGGATCATCCAGACATGAAAGGGCACCAGATGAACGCACAGTGGTAGCGACAGGAGTGGGTACAGAACTTTCAGGGCATTTGTGAAACAGAAACCATAGAAGGCGGCAAATGGATGAATCGGTAGAGTGGGCTGAATTAAACTTCTGTGTTATTAGGGGGTGTTATCAATTTAGTCACATTTCTAACTGAACCCAAAAGAGCTAGGCACCACCAGTGTTCTTCATAAAAGGGGTGAAGGGAAAGGGAGGGAAAGGAACAATTAATAAAAGCATAATCGTCATTGATTGGAACTTCTAAAAAGTATATGAATTAACTATAGAACAGATTTATGTTCTACTTATTTATTGACACATTTTAATTACAAATCAAATATTCTCTGAAAGTTCTGGGTTTAAATATTTAAAGTATATAAAGTTTTGTCATATAGGATCCTGGAACAAAACACATTGGTCCTGTTAAATAGGGTTATTTAATAGAATATTTATAAAGGGAAGGATATAGGAAGACTGTAAGAGGTACTACAGTACTTCCCAGCTAGGAACTGTGGAGAAGAAGCGATTACTACCTCTAAGGGGGCAGGAAAATAACGTACTGACCAGCATTCAGAGAGAGCTGCAGGGTCACTTGCCAAGAGCTGCAGGACTCTGTAGAGTGAGACCAGCACAGTCCCCCTGCCCAGCCTCCTCCTAGCCACTGTTGGCCTCTGACAGCCAGAGGCGGGAATGCCCACTGATACCCCTGCTTACCGCCCAGACACAGAGCAGGGTGTGGCATCTGCTTGAAGGGGACGAGACTGGCCAGCACGCTGTGCCTTTGTGTCTTTCACGTGGAAGGAAAGTTCTTATCTTTCCTTCCACGTGAAGGGACACATAAAGACCCGTTAGTACCATGACACACAAAAACACGATAAAACACAGCAGAGAATTATCTCCTACTCACTTGCCAAAGTCAATTATACATTGTAGAACCTGTCCCTCCTGGCCGTCACTCAGCATCCTTCCAGGCAAAGTACCCCCCCCTTGATCTTCACTGAATTAATTTAAAAGACAGTATTTTGTAAAAGACTAGTTTTTAGCTCTTAAAACACATATAAACAAATCTGATTTTACCATAGAGTTATAGGATAAATAATGAATTATTTCATTTAATAACTAAAATAAGGAACGAAAACATGGACTATGTCTCTCAGAGTACGGGAGTGAATACAGAAAAACATGCGACACTTTGGTATTTTGTTAACATGAAGGAAAAGGGATTCCCACTATGATTTCTTTGCCTGCTCCCTGACCCAGCATAAAGAAGTGTTTACATATATCAAAAAAGAACACTTGTAATAGAGTTAATTAGGTAGCATTTTATAGAGAATGGTACTATTTACAGTTTTTCCCCATACCATGTGGTCCTCAAAAACCACTGAAAGGGAAAAGAAAAAACCTCTATCACTATTCATGTGAAGAAAGAAAAACATATTCTGAGAAGCTGAGTTGTTTGCTAAAGGTCTCGTGGCCAGTAAGTGATAGAGTCAAGACTAAGCTATTTGAAAAACCGTAAATTCATTGTTATTCACTTAATACATGACCATGATATGGGATAAATCATACAGTAAAATGTTTTTTCTGTTTATCCCATGGCAACATTTCAATGCTTTGTCATACCTATTTTTCCTTGTTTTGCATGTAAGGTATCTCCAAAGGTGAGTAGAGTATTAATATTTAATAACCTGAAGCTTATTTGTGCCCCTGAACTTATAAAAGTAAAAAGTGAAATTTAGTTTTGTAACTAAATTTCTTAACTCTACAAACATAGATGCTCAGACCTTCCCCTGACGAACAGGGCCCTGAAGGACTCCTGGGTTCCTCAGCTTTTTCCCTTTTTCCATATCATTCCTATTTCCTTCACCTTTTAAGTTGATCAAAAAAAAAAAACTTTGTTAAAAATGACTTTTTTTTCCCCCCAGAGTGAAATGCATTCAGAGGCTGGTGAGAACAGACTGTTAATCTCTTCGTTTTATTGACCTACTTCAGTTTCAGCTCATTAAACACAGACATTTTCAATGATCAAAAGAAAATGAACCAAATGTAACTTGCTACGACCTTACTAAATAAGAGAATTGTTCAAAAGGCAAATAAATCTGAACAGGTAATTTAATATTGACAATCTTCCATTTAAAGAATATATATGTAATGAACAAGGACATCCAGAAATAATGTTTACATTCCTCTGATCAATGAAGGCACAGTCTTGTGCTTATCCGACTCCTCAGTTCTTACCCTCTCCCAAAAAGAATCTTGAAGAAATTATGAACTAAAGTCCCTTGAAACTCTAAGACAAAGAAAAGCAAAAGACTTTGAGCTCTAAAAAGATAGCTGCAAAGATAACTTAATTATATTATCTATATACAATTATAAAAGCTAAAATAAATTCGATTATCATAGCACAGAGGAGAGAAAAAATAGTCATTCAAACTCATTACCCTAATAAGAGTAATACACAATTTATAAAAGAAGAAAATGTTTACTGCCTTCTAAATATAATTGCATTTGAAACATAAACTTGAGTTCATTGCTGAACCATATCAAAATATCCATGTCTCATTAGCACTGACTTAAATAATCCTTCTATTTAGGTAGAATTTCATAATACCTCTTCTCAGATATCCAAAATAAATAACCAGCTACACTTCATACAGAAAAAAAAAATTTTTTCAAAGTATTATTGAAAGATGTTCTAAAGACTAAGTAAATATTTCTAAAATTGGAATTGTTGGAAATAGTTTAGACACAGTTTACCTGCTACCATATATCATGTTTTGTGATTTAGCAGTAATTATATTTTTGCTTATCCTGAAAGGCCTGGTTTCTCTACTTAGTCTGCATGGAGTCTGGACCCCAATCTGGTATCTTTTAACAATCTTCCTAGCTCAGGAATAACTCCATAAATAAGGGATTTGTGCTTTACTCCCAACATGGAATTAACAAGGGTGGGAGATGAGAAAATGGTATCATTTTCTAGTTCCTTAAATTTCCTCACAGAAAGAAACCACTTTGCAAAAAAAAAAAAAAAAAAAAAAAAATGGGGGGAGGACAGAAAAAATCAAATAAACACAAACCCATCAATCCAAAGCCAAATATAAATTGTATTTGGTCACCTTATCTTTCTCCATTCTCCCAACAAGAGACGAATTAATTCTCGAAGTCAGATCAGTCACTGTCTACATGAAGATAAAAACTGTGTAAATGAATCCCTTAAACATCAAATAATCTTCCTTTACTTCCAGGACATTTGAGGAAACTTTGTTCCAGACATTTGTTCGGCAACTCATTTTTCCGTTTCAAAAATATTTGATAACGTAAATAAAAATTCCTTTAAGTTTAAACTTAAAAAAAACGGGTCACTTTATAGACTTTGTGGCAGAGGTACATAAGAAAATACTGACTCCTGGAAAATAATTTACTCAACAACACAACTGAGCCCAGATCAGAAGGTTTTTTTAAAACCTCGCCTCCTACATTTCCCATTCTGTTAATAGTAAGCATAGAAAACTATGTAAAGACCGTAGACGGAGTGTGTTAGGTAAGTACACATATAAGATTAATTCTACAAATCAAAATGTATTTCTTGATTTTGGCCTAACCACAGAACATTAAGATATGCCAATCACAGGGGCACCTGGGTGGCTCAGTTGTTAAGCGTCTGCCTTCGGCTCAGGTCATGATCCCAGGATTCTGGAATCGAGCCCCGCATCAGGCTCCCGGCTTGGTGGGAAGCCTGCTTCTCCCTCTCTCACTCCCCCTGCTTGTGTTCCCTCTCTTGCTGTGTCTCTCTGTCAAATAAATAAATACAATATTTAAAAAAAAAAAAAAAAAGATATGCCAATCACAGACCTTACTCCCAAATAGCCTACATTCAGGCAGAGGGAAAGAAATATATTCAAAATCAGCATTACTGTTCTGAGTCCCTACCTACATGAGAAATAAGTAGTGGTCCATATGTGGTAAATTTGAGGATTCCAAGGATGATTAAGGCCAAGACAGGACCTCGAGATGGTGGCAGAAGACGGTGAGCTTTATAAGGGATGTCCCTCACAGTAGGAGACCCACCCCCCCAGGCACCATAATGCAGGGGCACCATCTAGAAGAGGAAGACAGGGAGACTCCCAGGAGAGAGGGGAGCGGTGGAAAGCGCTCACGTAGCTCGACTGAGATGGCTCAGCAGCAAGATGAGAAGTTTCTGAGTCCGAGAGCTTCCAAAGGCAGCAGTGGCTTAGGTGTTCCGTAGCCCCCAAGGGTGTTTTAAGCATGGTGGGCCAATGTTGGGAGCAGTAAGCAAAGCAAGCAGGCTCTAAGCGACTAAAAATATGCTGATTTGAGTTATATTTAAAGCAACCGGATGTGTAAAAATTTGAATTTGGCCCTCGAGGGCTCTGGGCTAATCGTCTTGACCTGATGTGAAGAAGTAAAAATCACAGGGGCCGATCTTGAACCCATTTACACAACACCGGAAAACTTGAAAAATATCATGATGTGGAGATAGCAGAATCTTAGATAGATGGACTATCCATCTGTGGACTGACTTCTAGAGTTTAATGTAAGAATCAGAGAGGTTCAGAGGATGTAGCAGAGTCTTCAACAAACATTTCAAGTCTTACTCCACGTCAGACACTCCTGAAGGCAGCCAAACAGAACCTTCAGTGAATAAGGCAGCCAGCAGAACCAGCAACATAACAGACAGGGCCCGTGCCAACTGAGAATGCAGGACTCTGTTTGCACTTCAAGATGGTAACCGCAGAACATTAAACCATTAAACCTTCTGAGGGTGGGACCCTGTGTGAGTGCCCAGGTGACATGTCCACAAACCTGGCCTTAGCAGATGTGTTCTCTATTCTCATCATGCACACCGTCTAGTGGTGACAGAGCAATAAGAAAAACAAAGAAAAAACATATGGCACCATGAAAGAAAGATGGGGATTATACAGTAATAACTGGGGGAACAGAGTCCAATGAACTTTAAGAAAAGCCTCTCCAAAGAGCTGACATTTCAACCGAGACCTGAGCCAGGCAGCTACATAATGTGCGTGTGTGAGAGAGCTATAGGTTGGACAGTTAATGTCAATGGTTCTCAACCAGGTAATGCAAAGAGTTACTGGTGGTTATTTCCGGATGGTAAATTTTGCTTTCTTTGTACTTTTCAGTACTTTGAATATTCAAGAGAATGAGTATTCTTTCATAAAAACATGAAACTACAAAATCTCATTTTCTTTCTATAAAAGTGCATTATGCATTCAACTTACGTAGCAGCCATATGTGAACTTGATATGGCTAATCAAAGACCTAGAGGGGATTATGCTAAGTGAAATAAGTCAGACAGAGAAAGACAAATACTGGATGTACTCGGTGATTTTACTTATGTGTGAATTTTTTTTTTTTTTAAATGAAAAGACAAAACAAAGAGAAGCAGACTCATACATACAGGAAACAAACCATTGGTTACCAGAGTGGGGAGGGACTGGGGGATGGAAGAAACAGATAAAGGGGATTAAGATGCTACAGTTTTGGGGTGCCTGGGTGGCTCAGTCAGTTAAGTGCTGCCTTCTGCTCAGGTCATGATCCCAGAGTCCTGGGATCAAGTCCCACATCAGTAACCCTGCTCCGTGGGGAGCCTGCTTCTCCCTCTGTTTGCTCTGCCTGCTGCTCCCCCTACTTGTGCTCTTTCTCTCTCTCTGTCAAACAAATAAATAAAATCTATTAAAAATTTTTAAAAATTAACAAATAATACAATTTTTAAAATATTCTACAGTTCTAAAATATATAAGTCATGGGGATATAATGTACAACATAGGGAATATAGTCAATAATACCATAATAATTTTTTATGGCCACAGATGATAACTAGTCTTATGGTGGGAATCATTTCATAATCTATAAAAATACCAAATCACTATGATATACACCTGAAACTAACAGGATATTGTATGTCAATTATACTTCAATAAAAAATTAAAAATTAATTTAAAAATTTAAAATCTTACAAATAGTTTTTAAAAGAAACAGTAAGTGTTGGCAAGGATGTGAAGAAAAAGGAACCCTGCGGCACTGCTGGTAGGAATGCAAACTGGTACAGCCACTGTGGAAGACAGCATGGAGGTTCCCCAAAAAATTAAAAACAGAATTGCCCTATGATCCAATAATTGCACTACTGGGTATTTATCCAAAGAACAAGAAAACACCATTCAAAAGGATACATGCACCCCTGTTTTTACTGTAGCATTACTTATAATAGCCAAACTATGGAAGCAGTCCAAGTGTCCATCAAAGACGAGGTGGTGTAAATACTGATGGAATATTATTCAGCCAGGAAAAAAGAATGAAATCTTGCCATTTGCAACAACATGGATGGATCCAAAGAGTATGCTGCTAAGTGAAATAAGCCAGTTACAGAAAGAAAAACGCCATATGATTTCACTCATCTGTGGAATTTAAGAAATAAAACAAAGGAAAAAGAAAAGAAAGAGGCAAACCAAAAAGCGAACTCTTAACTATAGAGAACAAAGAGACGGTTACCACATAGGAGGGGGTGGGGGGGATGGATGAAACAGGTGAAGGAGATTAAGAGTAAACATATCTTGCTGAGCACTGAGTAATATGGAATTGTTGAATCACTATATTGTACACCTGAAACTAATACAACACTATCTTAACTACACTGAAATTAAAATAAAATAAGTAATTTTTAAAACAATAGAATAATAACATTTTTTTAAAAGTTTTCCTATATACTGTGACTCATAGAAGAATGACTAATCATGTTAAGGTGATTTTTAACAGTAACATTAGTTAAATTTGAAATTTCTAAAGCTGAAAAGAGGAAGAATTGAGGACACAGTTGGTGTTGTCTTTTCTTCTGGACGAAGGTCAAGCTTTTGTAAAAGAAAGGTAGTTAATGGAAAATGACTATTCTCTATTAAAAGTAAAGCTACTGTTACTTACCCAACCAGATCAGGCACCACAGTCACAGACAACCTATTCCAACAAAGCATATCACTGAAGTCTCTCATGACCCCATTTTAAGGTTTATGGTTTCTTCAACAGTTATACCAAGAGACCGCTGATTTATAAATCATTTCTGTTCAAGAGAGGCCTCTGTTTGTTGGAATGCTGCTGTTGGTATTACACCAGTTAATGACAAAATAAATATCACAGACTCAGAAGGTCTTATCAGACCTGGAAAGTAAGTTATCCACACGCGCACGTGCACACGCATGCGATAAAAATCATATTTCAGAAAGCCCTGGGCAAGTTGGAAACTAGATAGAAGAATGATAAAATGTTATTCTTAAGTTCTCCAAACTGCACCTCTCCTAAAGCCAATTATACAAATACAGGATGTTGGACACTTGGCGGAAAGGAACTTAAATTGTGGGATGGAGGGAGGATGGGGACACACACAGCATTTATACTTGCTAGTGAGCTGAGTGTGAGGAACTGGGGTGTGATTAGTGCACTTCAGGCCCCTTACAGTCATACTCCATGACCTTAAAGTAGAAAACTACACTCTCTGTCCAACCAGTAAGCTTCACTAAAGGCCTGGATAAAAATGGCACACATGATTGTCACAGCCACCAATGCACACACTCAGTTTTGTGGAGGAGAAAGTGACAAGCTGCTCTGACAATGGAACCAAGTCGATGTTTACAAGTCAACGGACAACATGCACAGACTCAGAGAGCAACCATGGGACCAAGCCACGAGGGACCTGTGAGAGGCAGGAAGGCCACCAGGACACTCTGCAACTTCAAAAATGACTCAACAGCCCCCTCTTCTGACCAAAAAGAGGGCTGCCGCTTCTTCCATAATGACAACTACCCCCACCTTAACCCTCCTAGCCCCTAAGCAAATTGTAAAAATCCCCAGTTCCTGAACTGCCCTGCTTCATTCAACAGTCCTTGATACCAACCAGCACAAGCCCAAGTCTTCGAAAAAGCCCCTCCCTGGGGGCCCTTCACCAAGACACCAAGAGTTCCTGTGCTGAGTGATGGCCCTTGCTGCAGGAAGCAAACGGAGCCTACTTTGTTTGAATATACGGCTGTTTCTGGTGGGTTGGAGTGGATGGGCTTCAACACAGAGCAATCCTGATGTTAATATTCTGCCCCAGCATCAGACCATGGGTCCCTTTTATGACTCAGGAAATGTGGTCACCACAATTATGTTCATTAAGTAGCAGAAAGGGCTAAATTCATGAGAAACAAGAGTTCCAGTTTGAGATTACGATCAATGAATGACTATGGCCACCAGCCAGTTAACTGTATAAATCCCTAAACCATCCTATAGGCGCTACTTTGCCTCCCTGAATCTAGACAGCAGAGCCAAGACGGTGGTAGAAGTAGCAGCTATGGGCTCTGCAGCTAGCTGAACACAGCTGTTCCTCAGTGTCCATTAGTTCATGGAAATATATATATAATCATATATTTTTTTTTACCATATCCTAATAAAAACCATTTAGATAGGTTTCTTTCTTAGAGTTTCCATTAGCTCATGAACAGAAACAAAAGATTCACTATAACCTAATAAATTCCATTTTGAAAAGAAAATTACTTCCCAATTTTAAAAACAATCATTTGTGACCAAAAAAAAAAAAAAAAACCAAACAAACCTATTTTGGGGGTATAGCTCGGGGGTAGAGCATTTGACTGCAAAAAAAAACCTATTTATCATAAAAACATCTTCTGATGTCTAGAGATCTAAAACTAAAATTTCAGCCTTAAAGGCCACATCTAGTTAAAACTTAAGACACTAAATAAAAAAACTATAATGACCGCAGCACATTTTGTGAGCACTTACTGTGTGCATTTGTGCTCTTCTGCACACGCACACATTATTTCATGTCATCTATGCAACAACCCTTTAAGAACTAATATTCTCATCTCACAGATGACAAAACAGAGGTTCGAAGGTCATAACCAATTAACCGAGGTCCCAAGCTACAAGGGGGCTGAATCAAGTTTTGAAACCCAAGGCCTGTAATTCCAAATTCCAAGGTTACCAGGTAGATTGTCTCTACTGGGTGTGAAAACGAATCAACACCGTCCTTGAAACAATTATAAGACTGGATCATAAGGAAAGCAGTTTAAAAACTAAAGCTACACAGCACTAAAGTGTCCTTTAGAATTAGAATTTCATCTTGCCACATCCAGTTTATTTTTATTATGCCATTTATGGGCCAAAGCTCCCAAGAAAAAGTTATTTTTCACAAACTACTCCTTGTACCAATGAACATCCATTTTAAAACCAGTTGGTATATAAATTACCTGAATATAGTCCTGGATTTTTTTTATGAGTTTCTCCGCTCTGAATTACCTTCTTGAAAAAGGGGAAGAATGCAAGTGTGAACAATGAATGTGTGAAGAGAATTTCAATGGGAAGGCATTATCCCTACTCCCCAATAAATAAAATAAAAATAAAAGGACTTTCAAAAGACACTTTCACTAAGTTTTGTTGTTTTTTTCCCTCTGAATAAAGTAAACAAGAGCAAAGGGCACCTTGACTACTACTTAGGAAATAAAATCAGAATGCAGGGAAATCTGTAATGCTAATCACATTTACACCTTCTCTCCTTTTTTACATTTCTCATCCAACATCCTTAGAAGCTCAATAGGCTTAAAAGAATTGGAGCAGCGTAGAGAACAAAGGTGAGGAGAATCTGAGAAATGACTTGAATGGCTGTTCTCACCGTTTTAATAATTCCAAATTGAGTAACATAGTAAAAGTGAAAATGTAGGAAGATGTAAAGTCACAAATGTAGGAAGAAACTATAGAAAGTTGTTCTACCTGCTTATATTATAAAAATGGGATTCTGACTAGACCTCTCAGGAATTAACCACTTGTAGACAGTAAATGAAGAAAACACACACACACACACACACACACACACCTTTCAAGGAAACAAGTATCAGATTTAAATGTATTGGCTTTTTTGGGGGGGTAGGGTACCTCAGGACCTTGAGATCATGACCTGAGCCAAAATCAAGAATATGATGCGGGGGCGCCTCGGTGGCTCAGTGGGTTAAGCTGCTGCTTTCAGCTCAGGTCATGATCTCGGGGTCCTGGGATCGAGTCCCACATCGGGATCTCTGCTCGGCAGGGAGCCTGCTTCCCTCTCTCTCTCTCTGCCTACTTGTGATCTCTCTCTGTCAAATAAATAAATAAAATCTTTAAAAAAAAAAAAAAAAAGAATATGACACGTAACTGACTGTGCCACCCAGGCGCCCCCTAAATGTATTAGGTTCAGTCAGTGAAAGCCCATACGCCAAATAAATACATTTATTACAAGGAATATCAATATCTGTATTTTTACATGGAAATGACCACGTATATTAACTATTGTTCTCTCTTGAGATTGAGGATGACATTAGACAATAAGATACCCAACTGCTATCCTCAATCAAGCTAATGTTATAGATCATATACAAATACAAAAATAGAGCAAAGCAGTTACAAAGCACATCATCTATGTGTGGTTTACTCAGTTTGGGAATGAGATTGTTACAGTGGGAAGAAGAGAAGTATCAATGTCAAAAGAAATAGTTTAATATTTTATTTAATTATTCAAATAAAGCAATCACTAACAATATGGAGCCAAGAATGATTCTAATCAAGGGGATTCTAATTTGGAATAATACTTTCATGTGACTTTTTCTTAATGCAAATATCAAAAGAATTTAACCCTTCTTTCACCAGCACCATTGATGTCCCTAACTGCAACCCCACAGAGCCCCTTTCCTCGGTACTGCTATGATTCCCCCATCATGTTAAGCCACAGATAAAGGAAGGTCTAGCAACAGGGAAGCAAGCCAGAATGTCATAGAAAAGAAGGTGCATCCCATCCTGGTTCTTTTTTAGGGGTCATGGGTATCAAATGCAAATAAGGACACCATTTCCTTCTCTATAGGGCAGAGCTTCAGTTTCCTCTCAGATCCTGGTAAAAAGGTCCATCAGTGATTGATACTCTGGAAAGTTCCTCTACAAAAGAGATGAAATACACACAAGGTTCTAGAAATGTAACACCTAATCGGTGTGTTACATTCGGCAGGTACCAGAAATACTAAGCTATGAGAAAGGCAAGGAAATCATGGCCTTACTGGGGAGCTGTCAACATTTCCTGAACATAGCAGCCAAAATTATGGTATTTCTGGGATAAAATCTAATAATGCAGCTCAATGCCTTCACCCTGTCCACCTCCCCAACACAACTCCCACTTTAGTAGTATTAGCTACTGATAAGTGAGTTTTAGTTTTGTTTTTTAATAAAAAGAATGTACTGATATACACCAATGTGCCCAAACTATTGTTTGAGAAAACTGCCCTAAGCTGAGAATACCAACTATCTTCTCTCAAATAGTATAGAAGAAGCACCTAGTACTGAATAGACATTCAAATAAATACTTGAAATTATTTCAAATATTAAAGACTGGTCATGTAAACTAAAATGGATTCAGTGTTCCCAAATTCTCAGATTTTCCTTGTAAGATGCCTGGAGAACTGGGTTCACCACCAGCAAAGCAATTAAGCAAGATAGCTACGGCTCCATAGTGCTAAGAGCAAGTCTCTTCGCCCTAAAAACTCGGGCAGAGGATGTAAATTTTAGACCCAAGCATCCTCTACAAATAATTTTTTTCAACCAATAAGATCACAGCATTCGTCTGTGCATTGACTTCACAGTCAGGGTGCACCGCATAGTACGATCTTAGCTTCAGACACCGCTTATTGCGTTTGACAACTAAGACCTCATCTCCCAGACCAAAGGTAAACTGGAAATCCCGCCAGCAGAAGGGAATTTGCGCGGTAGGGGTGGGAAGCAGGGGGTAAAGGGGCAGGCAAACGGCGTTGCAAGAAGCAGAATCCACACCCGCGACGCTCACCGTATTCTCTCCCCTTCAATCTCTGCCATACGTCTCATCCATGCTTAGTGAGTGGCTACCCGATACGTTCAATCTGATCGCCCGTTGCCGTCACACCTTTCAGGCGTTAAAACTACCCAGTTGGTCTGAGAGACGCACTGGGTAGTTCAGGTTCCCGCAAGGAGGGCTGCGTGCCAGGGCGCAGAGAGGCGGCTAAGGGTCATACCAGTGTGGGTGCACCGGTCCGCGTCCGAATTAAAAAGGAGACCGGCTGCCCATTCTCCAGCAAAGGAGAAGAATACGGGTTTGTATTTTTAGCATCAAACTTGGAGCGACCAACCCAACTCTGTCCACTACACGAGGAAGCAGCAAACCGAGGCCCCCCGGCGGGGCAGTGGTGAAATTTCCACTCGCAACAGAAACGCAGTCAGGCCGCGCTGTCCCCAGCTGTCAGCTTTGCGGGCCTCTTCCAACATCAGCAGAGAACACCGGAGCCAGCGGGGGCAGCAAATGCCCAGAGCCCAGCTTAGCCTCGGGCGGAGTCAGGGAGGCCTCGCTAGGGTTCACGTTGCCCGGCCGGAGCGCCTGAAAGGTCATCTGGCCACCAACAGCCACCCCGAGGGCCTGGGGAGCGCGGAGTCCGCGCTCAGGACGCCCCCGGCCCGCGCCCAGGCGCAGCGCTCTGCGCCCGCCCGACGCGCCTCACCTGCCCGCGGCGAATCCGGCAGCCCCTTGACACCTCCCACCAGGCGCCACTGGAAAAGTTTCCGAACTTCTTCGCAGCTGGGCATGTCCTCGCTCCGAGTAGATCCAACGAGAGCCAGGAGGAGGAGACAGCAACAGCCCGCGCGCCAGGTCGGTGCGTCCATCATCGGTGACCTCGTCGCCCCTTCCCACGTAGTGGACCCCACTCCCCCAGCGCGCCCTGCGTTGCAGGCGCTGGAAAACGCTCGGCGGTCGCGGTTCCCAGAAGGTGCAAGCTGGCGGCGGGCGTTCCGGGGCCGTTCCGGGACGCCGGCTTCACCTGGGGGCACTTGGCTTTCTCCCGGGGAGCTCCGAAGCTGAAACAGCAGAGTTCTCCGGCAGAGCGCCGCGAGGTCTCCCTCTCCGGCGGGGGCGAGTTGGCGCAGCCCGGGGGAGGAAAACGGCTGGAGTCGCACGGAGCCCGCGAGCATCCAGCTCTGGCCACCGCCGCGGTAGCCTCGGGCTCAGCCAGCAGCGGCCAACCTGGGATGCGCCCGCCCGCCGCGCTCCGCAGGCAAGCCCCGCCCCTCCACGTTCCGCCCCGCGCCCAGGCTCCGCCCCCCACGCCACGCCCCCGGCGCGCGGCCGGCGGCTGCTCCCGCCTTCTTGCTGTCAACGCGGCCCCACGCAGGACAGACCTCGGAGCAGCGCTGCCTGGATCGAGGAAACGAAGAAATAAAACGAAAGCCCGTCCGCGCTCTCGCAGTCCTTCCCGAGGAACAACCGTCTAATCAAAAGAGCGAGCGAGCGTAGGAAGAGGTTCCGAGAAGATAAGGGATGAGAAACACCAACTGGAAGGAGGATGAAGTACTTGGCTGGAAGTCGAGGTCTTCAGGGCACGGGAATTCCTGTCGAAATTGTATGAAATAGGATCTGGGCACACACCAAGGGCAAAAACTACACAGTGGAAGATCCCAACCGAGAAGCTTGATCGCATTCACGAGGTTTTAAGACGGTCCATGAGAAGTTAACTTTTTAAAAAATTGATTTGTGTTACTGCCTTGGAACATTTTTCTGTAACATTAACTGACTCTCTGAGAGAATTTAGAGATCATAAGAATTACATTCAGACATCATCAGGTTCTTATTATCACAGTAGAGTCCGGTTTGGTGTCTTGTCAACCTTCAGCATCATATTTTACTTCAGTACTTCGTATCTATCTGGGCCCTTCTGAGATGTATCACCTCTGGAATCTGTAAAAAACATTTCTCAAAGAACTAAGATTAGCGTGCTCAGGGGAGTTTCTAAAAAGATAGAAAAATGAAGACTTTAGGCAATTTAAAAATGACAAAGGAACTTTGTCAATTTACAATTTACAAAAAGAATACATTAGAAACCATACATCAGTGGGTCATGTGCATTTTCTAAACGTGACTAACTCAGCAGCCTGCGAGTGAAAAGCGTCTCTTCGTCTACAGGCACCTGAAGGCACTACTCCTCCAGTCAAACAAAACTGCTTGAAAGCATCAGGCAGGGTGGACTATAAATGCCTCAACCACTTAAAAGGAATTTAATCTCAAATTTGAACCCTTGCCAAGAGATAGAGATGAATAATTTTAAGTCTTAGTTCAGTGTCATGGGACTTTTAATGACCATTTGATATCAATGGCAGCACTCTCAGCCATAGATTGCTTGCTTTAAAACCATTCCAGGGAAATGGCTGAGATAGTTCTTCAGCGAAAGAGTGCTCACTTGCCTTTTGACATCAATTCCATGAATACTAGGTTTTTGGTGTGTTTTTTTGTTTGTTTCTTTGTTTTTGAGAAGCTCTCTCAGTAAATGAGAATTGGGGGTGGGGGGAAACAGCTGCTTTTAAGTTCAAGGACTTCAAGCAAAGTGGTATATACGTACCCCTAGGGGAGCTGGGAAGAACTTACCCCCCATGAACTTCTTCTCTAGCCACCAAGCATGGAGAGATTGCTTGGAAGTCAGCAATGTGTATCTATGAGAAGAGTGAGAAGAATGACCAGGAGGATGTATATAGCACCTAGATGACAGACAGCACTCCAAGTGGTTTTTAGGGATACTAATTCATTCATTTAATCTTTAGAATACAGAATGCATGCTATTAACCTCAGACTCTCAGCCACTCCATGCCATACCAGAGAACATATTGGGCTACATTGAGCAACACCAAAGGTGGTCTACTAATTTATCAGATTTTTTTTACTAGTAATTATATATAATTTTAACTATGGAATTTTATTCTACTAGAATTCCTTCTGTGTCAGTATAAGGCTAGTAAATCCCCAGGTTTTTCCAAAACTTTTTTTCTTTATCTAGATCTCTCCTTGATAGATTTGATCATCATAGGGTATTAGCATTAAAAGAATCCTTAGAGATTACCTGGTCCAATTCATTCACTTGGAATTTCTAAAATAATATGCCTTGCAAGGGTAAAATAACAGACACTACTGAGAATTACTGATGGTTCAGTAAAAACTAATCAACTAACAAATATTGATTGAACACATACTAAATGTAAAAAAACAAACCACCATGCTAGGCATAATAGGGATTATAGAGACATGTAAGCAAATTCTAATCTTTGTTTTTACAATTTATTTCAACAAAACAATTAGGTGGGAAGCTATAAAGAAACAGAGTAGGGGCTAATGAGAAATTAGACCATATAAAATGTCCCCCCCAATCACACAAAAAAATATTTGTTTCTACTTTTTATTCCTTATTGCTACCACAGTAATTGTGTTGGAAGGGCTTGTTTTCCTAGAAGTATCCTTATGCCAGGCACCCAAACAAAACGTATGTGCTGGCTATGCTGTGAAGCTTCAAGAAAGTTTCCTTCTTCCAACCAGAATGCAATATCAATGTGTCTTTTGTATGAACATTCTAGAACAACCTCTACATATTATACTAAAACTGATCATTTGTTCAATTTACCTCTAAATACTACAGATGAAGCTAGAGAGAAATCTCCTTATTTTGATAGTGATAATGGCTCAGTTTTCAAAGGTTATTCAATAAACATTTATCGAATGCCTTTTATCTAATAGGCATGTGTTCTGCTTTTGAAATACCAATACCATTAGATAGGAAAACCTTTAAATGGTCATCATTTAAAATACAACTTTGGATCTTCTAAATGCAGAGCTTATAAATAACCATGTAAAATGTGTCAACTTGGGGTGCCTGGGTGGCTCAGTCAGTTAAGTGTCTGTGACTCAAGTCATGGTTCCAGGGTCCTGAGATGGAGTCTTGGGTCAGGCTCCCTGTTCATTGAGGAGCCTGTTTTCCCTCTATCCCTCCCCTTCCTCATGGTTTCTCTCTCAAATAAATAGGATCTTTCCAAAAAAATAAGTAAATAAAATGTGTCAACTCAAGACCTTGTAAAGAGAAATGAAGAAGTTAGGGTATGACTTAGGTGATCTTAATGATATCACGTTGCCCTCAAACCCAACTACTGCTTTGGGGTAAGACTGGCCACTGGTTAGCTGGACCTCAGAAGCTGGTTAGAGCAATTTATGTACCCAATCATTAATAATAGCTAATATTTATTTCGTGCTTACAAGTATTACCTCATTTAACATTTCAACCACCCCATGAGGCAATGACTATTCTATTACTAATGAGAAAACAGAAGTATAAAGAGATTAAGTAAACTTCCAGAAGCTGTAGATCTGGTAAGGGCCCAAAAGTAATCCGGGCATTCCAACTCATGTACTCCCTTAGCCACTACACTCTATTGCCTCTGACAAAAGTTACCTATTTGGGGCTCATTGACTCAACCTATTATATATGGATAGAACCCTGGTACATTCTGCTAGTCTACAGCCCTCTTGACCTCATCTTTATAGGGGTCCAGAGACCTGCAGTGGCTCTAACCCTGGCCCATAAAGTACCTTTCCCAGCAGTTGGATGAGCTACTATTTGCTTCTCCCTAGTTCCTCCACTAAATTTTCAGTCGTGAGAACTGCATTGTCAGGACTAAAATTCCATGTGCTGCCTGGACATCTTTGAGCCTTATAGGGTTGGAAGAGGTTAGCTATGAGTTCTGCTCTTGCCAGATATGATGCCCCAACCCCACCCTACCCCCACCCAGCAGGAAATACTCTCTCCCTAGTTAACTCCAGTATCAGTCAGACCAGCTCCAGCCCCCCTTATCTTCAACCTAATCTGTCTCCCCTCAACCTTCCTTGGGAACCAAGGGTCATCTCGCCCTCCTGTCTCTACAAAGCCTGCCTCCCCCAGCCCCTGCTGGTCCACTCTGCTCCCAAGTACAACCCGCAGGGCCCTGTGTGGTGTCCTCCTCCCCTGGACTGTGAGTATATAAGACTAATAAACTGTTGTGAATCTGATCTGTCCATTGTCGTGTGTATGGTCATCTCAAAGTACGGGGTAAATAGGAGGTGGTTAGAACAAGAATATCCTCAATACATGTGCTTCCACTTAGCTCTTGCCAAAAAACTCCTGACTTTTGCCTTGCCCTACCTTCTACAACTTCCAAATGCAGTCTCTATTCCCCTCGCTGCCTGGCTAAAGGAAGCCAAATTGTAGGTCAGTAAGGAATGTCTGCTGCCAACAAACCAGAAAGAAATTGAAGGAGCCTCCCCTCATGTCTCCTCAGGTTCAGACACTAATTGAGAAAAAGCTGCCTGCAAGAAAAAACCCCCAGCAAAGCACAACATTCCAGAAAATACTCAAAACCAGACACCACGTTGAAATTTACATGGAAATCAGAAACACATTTTCCAGCAGTGTTTCTAAAAATATGTATTTACTGCTAATGTATATTTCCAATTTGAAAATTCTCATCTTCTAATCACCAATACACATTTGTCCATGATTTTGAAATACATTAAATGCATTTTTGTCATTTTCTCAGAGTAATTATGCTCTAAGGCAAAAACAATGCAACTTTTTAAGACTTTTTTTTTAAAGATTTTATTTATTTGTTTGACAGAGAGAGACACAGTGAGAGAAGGAACACAAGCAGAGGGAGTGATTGGGAGAGAGAGAAACAGGCTTCCCGCCTAGCTGGGAGCCCAACTTGGGGCTGGATCCCAAGACCTTGTGATCATGACCTGAGCCAAAGGCAGACGCTTAACGACTGAGCCGCCCAGGTGCCCCAAGACAACACAACTATTTCACCAAAAGCATTATAAGAACAAACTGTTCCTGTACAGAAATTTCAAAAGTATTTTAAACTGTATTTAATTTTACAGTTTCTGTATTTTAATTTCTAATGAAAGACATTTTATTTATTGCAAAGAATTTACTGAGAAATAAAAATATTTGCTACCTTCTAAACGAGAAAGAATTAGCGAAGACACTAAGAAAAGAAACTGGGAACACTCAATGAGTTTATTAAACTAAATTTCTTTAACTTTCTTCTCCGGGCACCTGGGTGGCTCCGTCATTAAGCATCTGTCTTCAGCTCAGTTCATGATCCCAGGGATCATTCCAGTGATAGAGCCCCACGTGGCATCCAGCTCCCTGCTCAGCAGGAAGCCTGCTTCTCCCTCTCCCATTCCCCCTGCTTGTGTTCCCTCTCTGCTGTAGCTCTCTCTGTCAAAAAAACAAACAAACAAATAAATAAATAAAATAAAACAAAAAATAAAACTGAATAACCTCCTTCTAGTTTATATATAAGAATATAAAAATTATGTCATTCAAAGTTGTGATAGATAGTATATGCTCAAATTACAGTATATTATAATGAAAATAAACCAGTACACATTTCTCTCATTTTCAAATGTCTTTTTCACACAAATTAATAGAACCCCAACTATTTTTTGGTTTCCAAATAGAGTGAAACTTGCATTCATCCACCATTAATTAGGGAAAGGCAATTGCATGAACAAATAAATTCAGTTGTTACCTGTATGGAATATGCAATATTCCTACTTAAATAATGTTTCCAGGAATTGCAAAAACAAACTTTATACCCACTTATTACTGTTGTTTAATGTGAGAACTAAGTGGCCATAAGAGTTATCTGCTGGACTATAATAAGCCTTGTGAGTTCAAAAGAGCCTGCCCTCCCCCGCTCTGCCTGGTGCCTACATACAATGCACATGCCATAACTTTACTGAATGAATCTACCCCCATCAAATTTGACGTTCTCATATGTCCTGCATCAATTTGATCAGGATTCTTTGATTTTTTTTTTTTTTAAGATTTTACTTATTCATTTGACAGACAGAGATCACAAGTAGGCAGAGAGGCCGGCAGAGAGAGGGGGAAGCAAGCTCCCTGCTGAGCAGGGAGCCCGATGTGGGGCTCGATCCCAAGACCCTGAGATCATGACCAGAGCCGAAGGCAGAGGCCTAACCCACTGAGCCACCCAGGCGCCCCTTTGAGTATTTTTTAAGCAGCAGTCAACCTTTTAACTTCAACTTAATTGCTAGATTTTTATATTATTTTCAAAGTGGAAAATATCACTGACAGTAGTATCAACAAACACCTTTAAAACCAGATTATAACTTCCCAACTAAAATTATATATGGATCATTTTATCATGTAGCATTTGACTTTCAATATATCTCTAATGTCTGTTTCACTTCTTTTCATTCTCTTTACTATGATAAAAATGTGAGCTGGATATCTTTAAAGTTTAATGTTACCACCAAATTAATTATTTAATCAAGAGCTAAATAATTATTTTCCTAATTGTTTTCCTGCAACTTCTAGTAGTACGATATCTTAAATATTAACCTCTTCAGATTAGGTGACTTTTAATACTACATATAAAATATTCTCCAGAATGATCATTCATCATCTGTGTCATCTTGGACAAGTTGTTAAATCGCTCTGACACTTTCTTTACTTATTACGTAAAATGGAGGGAAGTATAATGACTATGTTATAATGTTATTGATAGGGTTAACCAAGATAACATAGGTGAAGTGTTCTGTACAATTCTTAGTTCATATAATCACTCAATAAATAGACGTTATCATTCTTCTCCATTGGAAACATAGCCATTATTAATTCCTGACCTATTAGTTACATCTTCAGTGTAATAAGGGTAATAAATCAGCTCCTCTGAATTCCACACCTATTCAGAGTAAAATCTTTTGCCCTCTCTGTATTCTAGTATGGTTTCTTCGTATGATTTAGCATTTATGCAATTATCAATTTTTATTGAGTAATGGAAAAAATGAGCATTATCTCAAGTCAGTGTAGGGACTGGAGAGTCTAAGTTGCCCAAGGTCATGAGTTAAAAGTCATTTTTAAAAGGAAAGAGTCACTCCTCTCTGAACATAATGAGCATTTAGAGCAAGAACTAGAGACTAATTATCATCAGCTTTTTAAGATGCGAAGTGTAGACACTCTACTAATGATAAAGCCTCATAATTGATAATTTTCTTTGATTAACGAGTAGGAAGTTCTTCCAGAGGGTTTCAGGGCTGTGTACCATCGTCATAATTGATCTTTAATTCTTCCATCTAAAGATTCCTCTTATCATATGTTTAATCTTTGCTATTTATAAATAAGGTCCATGCACAGTCCTTATTAACTATCCCTAGATGTGATATTAGTTTACAAATGTCTTTGCAATTTAATTAGCATTCAGCCTGATTCTTTATATTTGCATATGAAAAGGTACAAGCAGTTCATGCTCTGAGGCAGAGGAGAAATCCCTTGCTCTGACCACTTTTGAATTCTCTTGATCCGGATTTTGTGAAAAGAGAGAACAATCCTCTCTCTGGATGTGTCTGGGGACACTTTACATAATTGCCAACATTCTCCTGGAGGAGAATGGTATTCTGATCCTCTCCATCTTGGGGGGGAAAAATACTACATCTGATCTGTTTCCTATCTATCATCCTAGTTTTTCCTCACTCTCCTTTTTCTGCCTATGTTCGCAAATCATCTTGTAACCACTCTCCTGATGTTCATAAGTCACCCTCATCCAACACACAGTGGCCAATTTTATGCAAATACCTGCCAAACCTGCATTGCCAGACTCTGTGTCTCTGAGGACTGGAACCTCTTTAGCTTTCTTGACAGTGCACTGTCCTCCTCCCAGCTCTCCAGTATGTCTCTGTTCTTTTTCCTGTTTCTCCCCATTTCTTCTACCTCCTAAATCACCCATAGCTTCCACCTTAGGACTTTCTTTTCTTTTCCTGCATATTCCTAGCAGGATATACTGCACTGAACAGGGTCCTCCAAAATTCCATGCAGAACCTCAGAATGAGACTTGATTTGAAAATAGGGTCTCTGCAGATGACATTAATTAGAGCTCTTGAGATGAAATTATCTTGGATTTAGGTAAACCCTGTACCCAATGAATGGTGTCCTTATAAGACAGGCAAGGTCACAGAGACAGAGAAAAGGGTCATGTCAGCAAGGGAGCCGGAACTGGAGTGCCTCAGCTAAGACCCAAGGAAGGACCAGCACTAGAAGAAAGGAGAGAGGCATGGGGTGGTTTCTCCCTGGGACCCTCCACAAGAAACCAGGCCAGCTGATGTCATGATGGCAGACTTCTGGCCTCTTATACTGTGAGAGAAAGGAAAAAGAAAAGAAATCTGCCATGTGAAGTCCCAGAGTCTGTGTCAATTGTGGTGGCCGGTTAAGGCAGGACCCGGCAATGAGTACCAAGAGTCTACTGGTACTCAGACCAATGGGAGTGATTCTGGCCGGCATGCTAAGTGCTCCCCAGCCTTGTCCTCTCGTCTCCCGCCTCTGCTTTTAAATTTGGGTACCCTGGCATTATCTCAAGTTCTCTTTTTACCAGAGGACTTCGTCGTCTTCTCCTGAGTTCACACTCCTCACCCACTGATTTCCCTATTAAACTAACAAACTCAAGACCCTGAGGTCTGTTTTTTTATTAATAAAAATCATCTTGCTAACCCAGAATGTTTTGTATCCTCTTTCTCCCCTAATGCCTCTATGTAATATAAATTATTTGATTTGCCAATGTTTCCATTTCTCTCTCACATTCATCTTTTTTCATTCCCACTGCCCCACCTTTTCTCATTAAATTACCAATTGATTGTATTATTTCCGAGAGGGGACTCATCACCTATAGCCTCTTCCTGATCTAAATCATCTTCCATCCTGGGCCCACTCAGGCAGTTTGTGGCAGACCTGTACTCTATTCAAGGAAATTACTAATTGATGGCAAAGCAGACTCTAGCATCTACCCAAGTACAGTTCAGGAAATGCTGGCATCATGTTAACTAGGAGTACTGGAATACAGATGTCTGGACCTTACCCAAAAGTGGACTCTTGGTTGGGGATCTGGAGTAATTTGCATAAAACGTTTATGCAAGCTCGCTATTTAGACAAAGGGAAATACCCTTTACTTTGTTCTAAATCCACTCTCTTTCCTCCATGAAGCCTCTGTTTCTGCCAGAGGGAGAGAAATCCATCACTCCTCCCCACCAAATATAACTTATTTCTACTCATAAGCATTAGTTAAACTTAAATCACTTTTTTCCTCTGCTCTTTCTTTAAAAGTTCAAGTTTCTTATTCATTAAGAAGACTTTTCCAGGGGACGCCTGGGTGGCTCAGTTGGTTGAGCAGCTGCCTTCCGCTTGGGTCATGATCCCAGCGTCCTGGGATCGAGTCCCACATCGGGCTCCTTGCTCATCAGGGAGCCTGCTTCTCCCTCTGCCTCTGCCTGCCATTCTGTCTGCCTGTGCTTGCTCTCTCTCCCTCTCTCTCTCTGACAAATAAATAAATAAAATCTTTAAAAAAAAAAAAAAAAGAAGACTTTTCCAGCCACATCACTCAAATTATTCTTTGTACCTCTGGATTTCTATAGCATGTCATGGTGGCAATGATTACTTGCTGATCACTTACATGTCACTATTTAGTCTATCCTGTGGTTATGCTTTGTTTCCCTAAGAACATCTTAAACTGCTCCACACTGTTACAGGATCTAGGAACTCAGTAAATGTGTGCTGGATCAGGGCTTGCAAGGCTAGGTGTCACATCTCAAGTCTAACCAATTATTATAGCAGACTTAGACATATCCTGTCTCATTAGAAAAACTAATGGGAGTGGATGCTTATATTCCTATTCATTTTACTCAAGTAGGATCATGAAGCCTGACTGGTGATAATTTAATAATGATAACACATCTGATATTTGCTCTTCATGATTTTGAGAGTAGATCACTAGAATGAAACCACCAACTTTAAGTCACATTGTCTACTGGTCTAATAGCCATCGAATTAATCTTAATACCACAAAATTTGATTAGAAATCTAGGAAAATAATTATGTTTATAAAAATATAATTTTAAAAAAATATATATATATAATTTTAAAACTGAAACTATACCAGTTCAATGAACACTATTCAGTGTTCATTACTCACTTTCAAATGTAAATCATTCCATTCACTCTGACAAGTATCTCTTGAGCATAACATGTACTATGCAAATCAAAATACTGATTACTTGGTCCATGCATACTAACCATGGAAATTGAGCATAGAATGCTCTCTGTCGCTCTTTATGAGGAGGAAAACATAAACATTGGCCAGAAAAATACCTCTAATACACAGGTTCTATCAGCCTGCTTTATCTCCTTTAATCCAAATAAATGTAAATAACCACAAGTAATATATCAAAGAAGCTTTGTCTACAATTGTAAAATAACATACGTTTTTAAACCCTGCCTTGGCTTTCACTAATTAGCTTATGCCTCTCTCAGGAGAAAAAAAAGTTTACATTACAAATTTCAGAATTCAAAACACATTCCCTGCTTTTTTCTTTCCTTATTCTCACTTTTCAGATGTTACATAAAGGAAAACTGGAGAAACAATCATACTAGATCTCCAGTACCACCCTGCCCACACATGTGACACAGTGAATGTTCATTCCCTCAAAATCCAAACGGCATTACCTAAACCCCTCACTTGGACCAAACCCACCAGCTTCTTTATCAACACTCCGTGTGTCCTGAATCATCCCACTGATGCGTTCCAACATCAAAGCACCTCTACGCCACGTTCTGTTCCGAGCATAAAGCCAGGGATGAAGAGCCGAAGCACACACAGTCCTCACCTTCAAGACATGTACAGTTCAGAAGGGTAGACATGCACAGTAACCTAAGGACCAAAAGGAGTTGTGGGTGCCCTGCTCCAAGTTCACAAAGGCTCCTAGAGCTGCACAAAGCACAAAGCTCAAGAAGCAAGTTGTTTTCATTGTGTCATTGCTTCACAAATATCTGGAATATTCCAGAGTGTGATTTAACCAACTAGAAATTTTAAAATAATGTACCAGTATCTTCTCATGGGAATCTTGAGACTCAGAGGACTTGGGCAGCACAGACTCACTGCTATTCTCATTCACTCACAGCACTAATGCAAACAATGTATCTGTCACTTCATCAATATGATGGCCTATCAGCTAGTCAATAAAAGTTGTTCTCTAAAGGTTTCACATAACTTGAGGAATGTTGGATGAAAAAGTTAGGACTGAAAATGTATGAAGAATATGTTTGCAGCTGTAGTAAAAATTGCCCAGAAGAAAGGGATGATAACATACACTAACTAGTTATTTCTGGTTTATTACTTTCTTCTTTAGAGTATCAAGTGTTTTCTAAATTTATAGTTGTAAGGTAAAAATAAGTATTTTATATAAATAAAATTCCACATTGTCCTAAAAAAGAAATCTGTATTTCCCAACATTTGAGGAAGGAAAGGAAGAACACTAAAAGGCTAGTGGGAAGAAAAGGTGTTGAAAGGAGAGCGAGTACTAACATTCTTATCACAAGAGATGGTCAGATATTTAATGGGAGCTGATGACTGCTCATTTTGCAACTCAGTAAATTTTTATGAAATGTAAATCTTTATATCTAAATTAATTAATATGCATTACTGCCATTTCAGGAGCCCATATGCATTGGGGCAATAGTTAAATAGAAGCACAAGCACACCAGACCTTCCATATCCTCATCTTCATCATCATCATCATCATCATCATCATTAATCACCCAGCTTAGAGCCCAGTTCAAGGCTTGAACCCAGGACCCTGAGATCAAGACCTGAGCTGCTATCAAGAGTCAGATGCTTGGGCGCCTGGGTGACTCAGTGGGTTAAAGCCTCTGCCTTCGGCTCAGGTCACGATCCCAGGGTCCTGGGATCAAGCCCCGCAAAGGGCTCTCTGCTCAGCAGGGAGTCTGCTTCCCCCTCTCTCTCTGCCTGCCTCTGTCTACTTGTGATCTCTGTCAAGTAAATAAATAAAATCTTAAAAAAAAAAAAAAAAAAAGAGTCAGATGCTTAACCGACTGAGCCACACAGGTACCCCAGCCCTTCACCTTGTTAAAACTGTCCTCAACCCTCCTGTCTGCCCTTCTCCCGGGTGGCTTCCCCTGCAGCCATGCCCCTGGCTCCTGTCCTGGTGGCCTCAGTGCTCCCCTCCCCACCAACAGTTTGTGGGACTCAGAGGGGTGGCAGAGTGCAGACAAACCCAAAGCACTCTGAAGAGTCAGAGGTACAAGGATAAGCAGTGAATTTCAACGACTACTTTAAGAGGGGCCAAAGGGACCAAAGAATGTGTTACTGATATTTTTGAGCTGTTCATATGCTAATTTGGATAATGCTTTAAATAAAATAAAAAGTTGCCATATTATTTTATTGTTATTTGGCCAGAAAATGCTGAGAAGGATTTCTTTGCAGTATTTTGTGTTAAGTTTCTTAGAAAATAGCTTTTAGTCGCATTTAAAAAAAAAAAAAAAAAAGGCCAGATAATGAGGAGGGAGAATCATCTGCCCCTAGATCTGATCAAAATTCCCCTTCATCTTTAGTATTGTTACCTTGAAACAGTCACCAAGGCTCTCAGAGCTTCCAGTTTCTCTAGAGGGGCTGAGCTAAATGAACTGTTATATCTCTTCCAGCTATGAAATTCTATATTTTTTAAAAAATGTTTCTGGGTTTAAACAAGCCTTCTGGAAAACTTTAATAAAAAAACTTTAAACTGGAAACAATTGTAATTGCTCAAATGAACTAAGACACTTATTCCCACTATGTAGATTTGATAAAAGTATACACATGATTTTTTAGTTTTCATATTTTACAAGTGTATAAACACAACACCAAAATACATATAGATCAAAACAAAACTGGCAATCTTAGTAATAAAATAAAAAATAAGCCTAGCTCTGAAATAGAATGGCAGTGAGTGCTTTTGCCTCTGACTGGGGTAATTCAGGAATTAAAATACTTCACATAATGCAAAAGCCAAGACTATCTTACCATTATAGTTAACAGCATTACTATTAGCAGTAACATTTCTTTTTACCATCTACTATATGTCAAGGGCTAGGTGTTTCACCTCATTTTAAATTTAATCCACCTTATAGCCTACAGGTATAATTATAATTCCAGATGCAAATAATCAAACTCAGAGAGGTTAAGTAACTTGATGAGGTGACCAAGCCAGGGAGCAGCAGGACCAGATCGAGAACACCGGTCTGTCTGAGCTCCTATGCTCTTGACCATGGCTGTAACACTCACTCTGCTCATTCAATGCCTCAGTGACACAACATTGTGCCTAACCTAACCTCCAGACCTTCTTGAGCTGACCCCCAAACTACCTCTTCAGAGCTGTTTCCCACTGTTCTGTTTTGTAGGCACTTCGTTCATCACTTCCTTTCCCCACCTTTGTGTCTTGGATGAAGTTCTTGGTTTCCAGACCTGTACTCCCAGCCCCTAAACATGTCTCAGATTATACTCATTGATCATGAAACCAGTCTGCCTTGTCTGGAAGCAACGAGCCCTGGCCCGATTCTCATGTCAACTTATAGGCTCTTGTGTAGCATGTATCGCCTCGTTTTTGGTGATATTGGGATTTATCACGGAAACTAGATTTACCACTTCCTCTAGAGAGGAGTCCTTACCTGCAGAATCAATGAAGAGTTCACTTTTGCATCCTTAAAGCATTTAGCACAGGGGAACATGACTGGTTTAGAAGATTAGTCAGAAAGTTTAAACAGGAGTATTTTGTTTTAAGTCCTGGTAACATGTCTTGGAAACCCAAGGTGCTCTAGCTGAGGATCACATGAGAGTGAAACATTTGACAGGGAAACACACACATACTTACACAACACACACACACACACACACACACACACACACACACACACACACACACACACACACTGC
>NW_019154099.1:44645071-44686401 GCF_002288905.1 Enhydra lutris kenyoni | reverse complement strand
TACACACACACACACACACACACACACACACACACACACACACTGTCTCCCTCAAAGAAATTAAGGAAAATAGAAGTAGAAATACGGAAAGTTGAGATTATTTGTTGGTTTTAGCTCATTTTCACTGAAGGATAAATAATGAGAATCAACTTGGGCCCTGGAAGTCTAGGGCTTCCTTTATTTTACATTTTCCATTCTCAAAACAACTACTGATGCCTTGGATAAAAGAGTGTATCTCGTAGTTTCTTAAAATTTCACCAAAGAAAACTCTCTTTAGTATTTTTGCACTTATTTACCTCTCTGGTTAATCTGCAAAACTCAAAGTAAAAATTGCAGCAGTGTCTGCACGGTAAAAACATCCAGACATTTACAGTTGAAGTTCAAACTTTTTTTTTTCCTTACCATCAGATTTTAATTAAAAAAGCAGAAAACATGGATCAAATAAATTTTCAGTGTGCACACAGAATTTGTCTGCCCTCGCAGGCTACGGAGTTCTGTCGTGGGGAGCTCTGCGGTCAACTATTTATGGCTCATAACAAAATGTTTGCCATCAAACAATGTCTTGGCTCTGTTTTCTGCCTACAACATGTCTGTTCATCCTAACTGCCGTCCTGCTTCACTTCCCTAGAAACCTCTACAAGAACTGAATCCATTAGCTTTCCACTCCTCCAGATAATAATCTGTCATCATTAAGAAAAAGAAAACCATCTTATCCAAGTGCCCCGGTTTCCCTACCTTTCATCACAGCATTTCAGACTGAATCACTATCATCTTGTGGGATTATGTCATTGAGATTCCTTTCTCTTTTAACATCCACATGCATGCATGTAATCAATCATTGTATCATCAATTCTCCCCTCCGAAATTTTCTGGGATTTACTCGTCATTATTCTTACCACCTTCAGCCTAATCCAAGCTGTGGCTTTCCATGGTACATCCATTCTGTAGAGACCTCTGTCAGCAACAATGTGAAAGACAGTCCCTTCAAAGAACATGGTAGTTAACCATAAAAGAGATTCAAATGTAAAATAAGAAAACAAAGTTAGTTAAAAGATCTACACATCAGGCACATAGTAAGTAAGTAAGTATTTACTGAATGTGGGGATATAATCTATTCATGAATATTTTAATAGAGAATTTAAAAATACAAATCCAGCATATTCTTACTGTACAATTTCATCTTAAGTTATTCCACATGATGCCTTTTGTGTTTCTAGTTCCTGACTTACTCCACTTTTTACTGTCCAGAAATAGATCTAACAGTTGTGGCCACAGATGGTAAATACTTATAAATTGGAAAATCCAAGATACTAACCATTTCACGAATATTTTTCTAGTAGGTGTTTTTGGAATTGTTACCAATTTACTGGCTTTTGTTTCCTATTCCTCCCTAGTTCATTATTCCCAGATTAGAGTATAGCAGATTGTAGAGATGACTTTTTTTTTTTCAGATGTTCTAAAATTTTTTTTAAAACTTCAATTTACAGTTGAGGAAATAATAAATACTCTTGACTACCTTGAAAAGCGTGTTTCATTTCTGTGTGTTAAAGTGACAAGTCAAGTTTATTCACTAAGATCCGGAACCAATTTACTGTTCTCAAGCTTTTTAAATGCTTTATTTTCTCTAAGTAATACCAGTGTAACAACTGTATACCTAGCACGCCATAATTCCACAGTAGATATGCTGTGTGGATGTACAGAACAACTGCTCTTGAAAAGATGAATTTTTGCCTTCTTTAGCAACAGAATTGATCCTCAATAATACAGAATAAACAGCACAGGGGAGAAATAAGAAAATCTTGTATTTTGTTTGAAGCCATATTTTCCAAAATGCCATCCAGGGCCATGAACCTCAGTCACTGTGTTTGCTCGGCCCTTTCCTTGTGAAATATTCAGAAGATCCTATTTGATGATCTGACTGAGGAAGAATAACCTAGACCTTTATTTTATTGACTTACCAGTGTCAACAGGAGGCATCCTCCAACGAAATTCCCCACTCTACAGTAAAAAATAAATAAAGGTCTAGGGTCAAGTTATTTTATGTTGTCAAATGGTCCAGGATTGCTAAGAGAACACCAGTATGTTTTACAGGATTGAAATATTAGGCTAAGACATATGCAAGTTGATGTTTATTGTGTGTTAGATGTCTAATATTAATGTATCTTGTCAATCTTCACCGGAACTCATGAGGCAGGTATTATAATTTTCTGCAGTTTTTAAGATATCAACTGAAGCACAGGGAGTATTTAATTGGCCCAAGATCACCTGACCAGTTAGCAGTGGAGCCAGGACTCAGAGAGCGGGTTTGGCCCGAGAGGCCATGCTCTTCACAAGCCAGGTGGTAACAGCAGCCTGTGAAGGGAGACACAATGGAATCGAAGTAGACTTTGTAGATGCCAGGTAACAGAATGTGGCAAGCTAAATTCTGGAAATATGGAAGGGCAGAACCAGATCACAGTGGGGCATGGGGGAAAAGTTATAATCTGTCTAAAAGGTTAAGGGACCAATGGCTCTGGAGAAATAAAAAAAAATCCTGTGGTAATGCCGTCTTTAAAAGTGTCAGCACCACATACTCATATACGGCTAGTTAAAGCTACGTGCTTCATTCCTATCTCAGCAAAATTGTAAGCTAGTAGGTTTCCTGGGTGATTTCCTGTAGGAAGAAAGCTCCAATCTTAGGACCAAATGTAATGCAAAAATGAGATTTTCTTTACAGACTTTCATTTATAAAAATTAATTTCTACCTGATATTACTAGATTGCTTTGAATCTGAATAGAAGGGCTACCCTTAGTTATGTTAGACCTGAACTCACCAGTACAATGGCCACTAGCCATGAGCAGCTATGGTCTTGAAATGCGGCTGGTCCAAATTGAGATGTGTTCCAAGTGTAAAATAGACATTGGGTGTTGAAGGGGAAAAAAGGCATGCAAAATATCTCATTAGTAATGTTTATATTAATTACATGTTGAAACAATAATATTCTGGATATAGGGGATTAAATAAAATATATTAATATTAATTTTACCCATTTCTCTTTATTCTTTTTAAAAATGAAGAAATGCTAGAAAACTTAAAATTACATATACAGCTTACATTACATTTCTAGTAGAATGCTTTTGATCCTTTAAGTGTACTTAGTGAATACACTAATATGTATTCACATTGTATTACATAATCTGAATCATATGCTAGGATTAAAACTTTTCTTCTGAATTCATATCAGATACAACTTTTGGTTTCTGATTAAATGCACCACATTTACTCAAATGCACTTTTGTTTTCATATTCTGCATTGAGCCGTGAAAAGGGAGCGATATCATTTTGGTGCCACACTTACAAGACAGTTGCAAAGCATTGGAGCCACCAACTGTTCAAAAGTGGCAACACCCAGCACACTCAAACCTTCATGGATCTAGAACTAAACATCCGTGAGAAACACATGTCTATGAAGGAAAAAGTGTTTTAAATAATACATACACAATATGTATGATTTCTATTTTAAGCTGATGTAGGTTGTTCATCCAGCAAAAATATAGTGGCGCACATTTCAGTAAATTCTATTGGGAAAAAATATGGAAATTGCTCAAGAAAAAAATACTGGATGTAGAAAACTGTATGCAGATTAAAAGATTTCAAATAAGCACTAATGAGTCACATAATTATGCTGTTTGAAAATTTTCATTGGCAGAAATTGGAAAATAATATTTCTTGTAGCAAATAAAGCAAATCATATGTATTTTTTAAAACATGCTTCTGAGTTTGAGAATATTTTTATGATTTTGAAAAGTTACCTGTAACAATGGAATTGTATGAATATTATAGTTCTGCATGGCCTTTTTGCATGCAGGAGTGTTGCTAATGAAAGTTATGGGTATTCTCAGTTTCCCAAGTGCTGGTGGGTGCTTCATTCTAGACCAGATGGCCTCGCTCTACAGACACTGAGACCTGATGTACCCTCTTGGCTCCCACCAGAGATTTCCAGAGTTCCCTGGTTGGTTTGGTGGAAAATTTTCCAGGCTTGCTTGGCCTGATGAATAAGGAGGTCCATGTCTTCTGCCTGAGGCTAAATAACAGAGGCAAAACAGTCAATTCAGCAAGATTAATCCTTCAAATACCCAACCATAGGTCCAACCATGGAATCTCAGTCCCTCCGTTTATCTTTTTTGGGTGTTTAACAAGCCCAGCAAGGATGTCATTACAGCTCCGGGGTGGAGGTGGGGTGGGGGGTCTTCTATGAAGAAGGGCAGGCCATGGCTCTCACCTGTGATGCCTGTAGCCAAAGAGAACCCTGAAAATCTCCGGTATCATCCACATATGAATATAATAACTGCCAAACATTTATCTTATTTTCTACTAGCAAAATGAACCTCAGAAATTTGATGACATCTGAAAAAAAGAATATACCAGTCACTGTGTTTGGAGAACATCAAAATGAAACATGGCGTATTTGTACTTGTGATGGCTTTAGAGGGTACATTACAAAAAACATGAAGCCTGGTTTTCACAGGCCATTTGAGGAGAGAAACATGAAAACTGGAAACTTATGCTCTCCTCATTTTGAGACATATATATCTTTGGGAAAACTGAATAATTTTGATATTTAAAGGGATTTTCTGTAACTTTAAGAATAGTGTGGGGTGCCTAGGTGGCTCAGTGGGTTAAGGTCTCTGTCTTCAGCGTGGGTGGTGATCCCAGGGTCCTAGGATCGAGCCCCACATCGGGCTCTCTGCTCAGCAGGGAGCCTGCTTCCTCCTGTCTCTCTGCCTGCCTCTCTGCCTACTTGTGATCTCCGTCTGCCAAATAAATAAATAAAATCTTAAAAAAAAAAAAAGAATAGTGTGCAATCTTCTCTTTTCCTTTGTGGAGTCGGTCAACCTTCTTAGCAATTTAATGTTTTTGGTTTTCTAATTCTGACCTAAATTATATGATAAATAAACCTTCTTTCAGAAAGTTTCTTAGAACTATCAGTTTCTTAGTAAAGGCCTATATTCAAATGCATTTAGTATATTTAAAACTAGACACGATCTCAAAGTTTTATTCTGATTATCTTTTAAATGCATACATTTGAAGCTGTCTCATTTGAAAATGTGTTGTTTGTGGTGTAATTTTACATTAAAAACTATTCTTAGAAAAATAACCGGATGTTTATGGGTAACTAACATGTATGAAAGCTTTGTAACATAACATTTGCCATCAGCATACTCTCAAACAGAAAAACAATTAAGTATTAAAGTAAATGTTGCAGGTAGAATAGGTAACCACTCTGTTCAGTGTTCTATAGAAGTGGTAGAGAGGTGATTTTTACCCTAATGGAAACTATAAACTAATTGTGTAGCAAAGACTGACATGTAATATGGAATGAAAATTACAGAGTAAGAGTGGGTGTTAAGACTTGTAATGAATGCCAGTGGGTTCAAAGAAGTTTTGATGCAGCAAGGAAGTTACCATGAAGAGAAGGGAACTGTGAGAGCTTTAAATAATAAATATAACTTGGACAAATAGAAGAGGGAGAGAAAGATGTTCCAGAAAATGGAAACAAAAAGAAAGAAGATAGAAAAATAGTAATTTGATTTGCCTGTGAAATAATGACAAGAAGCTAAAAGAAAAAAAAATATATATATATACACATATGTATGTGTATATATATAAATTGTCATTTATCTTTCAAAATACCTGATTAAAACCATCATCCTCTTAAGACCAGTTATTAGATAATGTTATTAAAATGGCTTAGCCAAATTTAGTCATCATTTTGTGTGTATATACTTAAGCATAATCAAAACAAGTTCTAACACCAATATTTATTTGGATAAATTTAAATTTTATTAATGTTAGTTATTGTTATTTTTCCTTCAACTTAAAATTGAATGAAACCAGGCAGCTCCTGGTTTTTGAACATGGCATTCACAAATATCATCGAAAAAGAATTACTAATTTGGTATTATCTTCAAGATTACAATTTTGCCAAAGACAATTCAACTAGAAGAAACATCCTGCTACTCCAAATGGAGATAAGAATTTGTAGTTGGAACTCATCTGATTTTGTGGGTGAGTGAAAAAGTGCCACACATCACTGGGCTACAAGATCATAGCTTTCTACAGTGGCATGTTTGAGATCAGTTGACAACTAAAATGGCGCCTTGAACTGCTACCTTTCAAGAGGTTTTGTCATAACAAGGCATGTAATATGTGATTGCTGATTTTCCAGAAGAAAAGTCTTCACATACTTAAATGAACTTTTTATAGAAGCTTTACTATTAGGAGGATATAACCAACCCACATTCCAGCTCAGTTTGACAGAGAAGAGTTGACTCATGAATTGGGTCATTTGACAGATATTTTCAGCCACATGAATAAGGTAAATTCTTTGACTGGAGGCCTTGACATGACATTTGTAGATACTGATGGGGGAAAACACAAAACAAAACAAAACAAACAAGAACACTTACTGTTAGGTACAAGTTGCCACTCTGGAAAGAGATACTGAAAGCAGACAACCTTGTAGATGGTCTAGTGCTGGAAAAAATTCTTCAGGCTATGGATGAAAATGACAAGAGTCCTGAAATTTTCAACCTAAACAGAAATCTAGAGACACCTATAAGGAAGAATGAATCAAAAACCACTCCACTGGGCCAAGGGTGCTTTCCAGCCAAGCAGTGCATCCTTCTCCTTGAATATACTTTTTACCTTATTTGATAATTTTTTATTTTCAATATTTGAAAAAATGGGAGGAAGATATAATTCTTTATAAATGTTGCTTTGTCATCTGTAAGAAAAAAATCAAATTCTACTATAGTTTATTGTGCTAATCTGTAAAAATGGAAAGTCCTTTGATTTCATTAGATTTCAAAGGACTCAAGACCCATAAATACTAAGAAGCATTGTTTTATAGACATACTACAGACAATGAAGCATATATATTGGTTCCTCTTCAAATATAGTAGAGGTGTTAGTCAAAACTATGTTGCAAGAGACAACTCAAACTAGCTTAAGTAAAAACTGAAGTTTAGTTACTTTAATAAGTGAGATTTTTCATGGTATAGCTGGGTCTGGGATCAAAATGATATAATGAAGTAGGCTTGTGCTCATTTATTTGCTCTCACTCTCTCTCTCTCTCCACATTGTGGAAAAAATGGCCACCTACAGATTGGTAATACCAACAGAGAGCTGCAGCCCTTACCCTGAAGTTATGAAATTATTGGGTCAAATACTTCTCCTGCTACTCATCATTCTCCCTGAGGCTGGGACAGGTGTCCACTTTTATGATTACAGATAGGTGGAATGATCCCCATTTAACTCAATCCCCATAAGGAAATGGAATTCTCTTACAAATAATAGAGTATTAGAAGTGGAGATCTCTCCATTGTCTACCTAAGAAAAACATGCCCTTTACCGCCCCCCCTCGGTGTTAACTCGGTATGTTGAACAAACACGACATAAAGGATTGTGATCACAGTGACACTTAAGTTTTGTCCTTTACCTTGGCATCAAAACCTAACTCAGTTCAGGTAATCTTCCCCACCTTTAAAGACTATTTGGACAGGTCCATAATTTTCATGGTCTCTTACTTATAAAAATTGAAAGTTCTTCAGTTACTGTTAGTAGTAAACACAATTTCAATTTAAAAATTAGACAGCTGGTACAAAATATTAAACCAAATCTTAAACTTGATTTAGCACTGAACGTTCTTTTTTCCCAAGCTTGGATCTGCTCTCTCTGGAGGCATGCCATGGGGAAGGGAGGAGGGAGGTAGAAGGAAAAAGGGGTGCATCCTTCTGTTCTCTGAACCTGTCTTTTCTCTCTTCAGAGATTCCTTAACACACTCTCTCTTACACTGACTGATCCAGTCAGGTGACTCTTCCAGATGATCTTCTACCATTTTGTTCCATACCCTCAGCCCTATGTATGTTCACCTTCTTTTTTTTAAAAATTATTATTTATTTATTTATTTATTTTCTTTTTTATTTTCAGCGTAACAGCATTCATTGTTTTTGCACCACACCCAGTGCTCCATGCAATCCGTGCCCACTCCAATACCCACCACCTGGTTCCCCCAACCTCCCACCCCCTGCCCCTTCAAAACCCTCAGACTTTATCTGCGGAGATTTTCTGGCCCTCACTGGACACGATTCATGATATCCCACCTCTGGATACGCACCAACCATGCGTATTCATTATCATAATTTAACCTCTCCTAATTAACTCTCTCCAATAAAATCTCTTGACCAAATTCCTCTTTACAACACCCTGACTCCTTTTCATATTTCTGAAGGAGCAGGTTTTTAGAAACAGTTCTTTTCTAATTCTACATATGTAAGCTTCATGTGGGCAGAACATTTTTTTTTTTAAGATTTTATTTTATTTGACAGATAGAGATCACAAGTAGGCAGAGAGGCAGGCAGAGAGAGAGAGAGAGGAGGAAGCAAGCTCCCTGCCGAGCAGAGAGCCCGATGTGGGGCTCGATCCCAGGACCCTGGGATCATGACCTGAGCCCAAGGCAGAGGCTTTAATCCACTGAGCCACCCAGGCGCCCCTGTGGGCAGAAAATTTTAACTGCTTTGTTGACCGCTTCATTCCCCAGCACCCAGAATAATGAGTGGCATGTAACAGGTATTCCATGTTGACTAAATCAATATGAAGTCGGAGACTGTCATTTAGGTAATCTGATGTTGATCACTGGTGCCTCTGTCAAAATGGAGACTGGAAAGATCTAGTTATAACGTCATATTAGACATGCACAAACAATTCCCACATTTCCTCTGCCTCATGTAATAAATACAATTACCCTGCTTACAACTGAAAATGCACTTACGCTTTCCCAGAGGAAGAGAACACAAAATCAAATCCAGCTACTGTGTAAAGTGGTATGTCCAGGAGCTCTGAAGAAGCATACTCTTCTTAGTCCAAGGTGCTTTGTCATGTCTGGCAACACTGGACTAACTTGTAAGTTTAATCACCCTGTGTTCTGGTTATCTATTGTTGAGTTACAATGCACTCCAAAATGTCATGGTTTAAAATAATCATACTTATTTTATTCGTAAGCCTGCAATTTGAGAAGGGCTTTGTAGGGGCATGTCATCTCTGCTCCTTTCAAGCTCTAAAGGCTTGAAGGCTGATGGCTGACAACATCTGAAGACTCAGTTACTAACATTTGGTTGATATGGCCTCTCGGCTGAGATGGTGGCCAGGATACTGACACATAGTTTCTCATAAAGGTACTTAGCGTCCTCAGAGTATGACGGTTTGGTTCGAAGGATGAGTAGCAAGTGGTCCAGGCAGCGTTGTATCCTTTTTATGTGTAGCCTCAAAAGCCACAGTGTCACCTTTTCCAGGGTTACAGGCTCTCCCAGATTCAAAGAGAGAAAACATCCCTCCTTCAACACACATCTCAATGAACATGTGTCAACACTGCACCATAATAAAAGCTTGAAGGATGGGATACACATTATTGTGATCATCTTTGGAAAACACACTCTTCCATACCCCAAAATACCAATTTGCGACAATGAAGACAGGCAGAACTCCCACATTTGGAAAAAACACAAAAGTGAAACAACAAATGGTCCCATGCCTTACGCCATGCCATGTCTGAGGCCGGGAACAGCAAGGCCCACCCTCCTGAGTATTGTCAGTGTTACAGCCACTGGCTGCGTCCCCACCACAGTCTTACTGGAAATGGGTTTAGGGAATAAGTCTCTATCTTTAACAGCTCTCTTTTTGTTAGCAGTGTTTCTGAAGCTCTGCAAAAACACAATTAAGAGAATTAATCATCACGGTATTTTCAGGATCCAGGCTTCTCTTGAATCTGAGTTGCCAATTACATTTCTCTTAACTTTCACCAGTTAGAATGCTAGCCCATGGTCTGCTTGACCTCAGACACACCAATTGCTTTCTTGTTCTTCTCAAACTTTGTAGGCTCTTTCCCATGTTCCCATGTGATCTGCCTTTTGTTAAAAGGAAGAAACCAGGGTATTTCTCCCTGTACCTTGTGTGGCATCTCTCACTGTGTTTCCTTCATAATCCCATTCCCCAGGTTTCATGGACATTGTGTTCTTCCTTTGTTCTCCTAGTGTAGGGAGATGGTATGACCTGCTTTTGCTTATCTCTGAGGTGACATATCACCCATTTGACATCTCTCAACAATTCCATCATCTAACTAATTCCACTACTAAATATCCTTTGTTTCAAATTTTTAAAAGTACTTAAGTATTAATTAAGCTACTGTTATTCTATTTGTTATAGCAACTGAATCTACTAATTTTTATAAATTGAATTAAGTCTGTGGAGTGTTCTCTATCTAAATTGTGACTTTTCCCATTTTAAAGTTTATTAAAACAAGCTGACTTATTAATTAGCTTATTCATGTTCAGAGAAAGGAAGTGTTTACTGACCATTTATTACCAATGATAGATTTCATAAATCTTTCAATTCTCACAATTCAATAAAGTTGGAGCATCACCCTGCTCTTACAGTGAAAAACCCGAAACTAAGATAAGTCAATTAAGTAGCTTATCCAGTATCTTACTCTTTATTATTCTTTCCATGACACCATACTGTGCATTGCCCATTTTATTATTATTGGTCTTTATCCTGCTTTGACAATTCCCATTTGATATCTAGTAATGAACTTTAATGTTTTAGTGAGCACCACCAAATCAGATTAGTGTTCTTCATAAGTACCTTTTCATCTATACCTTGACGAATCAAAGCTTTTCATTGAGAATTATTTACTGTAGGAATCCAATTAATAATCAAACATGGATGGGGAGTTAAGGCATTTCAGGATGAGTGGATACAACCAAATCACCAATAATTACTTAAAATTTTCACTATTTGCATACTAATCTCATAGAGCCTAAAAAATACATTTAATTTGTAGAAAAAAAAAACCATCATGAATAAATTAGTATTGGTACTGAAATAAACCTGTTATTTGCTTATACAGTAGGTTTGACATTAGTTACAAAGAAGTCATATTGCATTAATACAACGTCCTCGTGAGTGTATAACACATTGTCAGCTACTTTAGTGGCACAGACACGCTTCACCATGAAGTGATGTTTCGACTGCAGCTACATCTGCACTGAGGATGACGGATGGCATCCAAGCCTGTTTGGTGTCACCTTGAAACAGGTTTGAAAGCTCAGGAATACACATCTTTCAGGTATATTTTATTTCATGTAGACCAATTGAGTGACAATTTCAGTTTTTCTAAGTTCCTTTTGGGGAAAGAAAGAAAAAGGCTGGAGTGTGAGGATACAAGCCGAAGAAATGCGTCAAGCTGAAAGTGACAAAAGCCTCTGTGGTAGGCAGGATTCTAGGATGTTCCCCAATATTCTGTTTCTGGGGTACACACCCTGCATAATCCCCAAGACCACAGATTTAATGTGTTTTAATCCTGTGATTACACTATGACATATGAGACCATTAACCTTGAGATGGGGGATTATCTGGGAAGGCCTGTCTCAATTATAAGAGCCCTTTAGAGAATTCTCTAGGGCTGCTCACACAATAGCAAGTGGAGAGATTGGAAGGGCAGTTCTCAGTTGCTTAGATAGGGAGGACCTCACGCTTAGGAACTGGGAGCAGCCTATGGGAGTTTAGAACTGTTCCCAGCTGATAGCAAGCAAGGAAACAGGGATATTAGTCCTACAACAGCAAAGTGACCCATTCTGCCAATAACAAGGATGAGCTAGGAAAAGCACCTGAACTCCACATGACAACATGGCTAGCTAACGCCCTGATTTCAGCCTGAGCAGAACCAGCCCTGCTGTGCCTGGACTTCTGACCTATAGGAAGCTGAGCTAGTAAGTAGATTGTTATAAACACATTTTGATGCATAGTTTGCATGAGGTTGAAGCTTTACTCCACCAAGCATTTTTGCCAGTAACCATACATACATTGGATGATAGAAAAATCCTATTTACAAATACCCGGTCTCCAAATCTGAATCCACTGTTCTATAATAAGATGTGTCATAGTCATTGAAAAGGGTGAATTGTGTTTTGTAAAATAATCTGCCTTTCTATTGCTTTATTACCCAATAAATAGAATTTGAATTTTTGAGAGTTCTTGCTTGCAAATTGGCAATTTACTGATACGCAAAAACATAACCCCCAAACCCAAAATACTGTTCAGTATTATGCTGACAATTTCTTGCCACAAAGATAGTTGTAAAGTATATTATTCAATTGTCTTGAACTGAAGCATTCCTGAAAAGTTGGACACAAAGAATGTTTTTTTAAAGAACATATTTGCTACTGAACATAGTAACTTTCAGAGACACAATTCATTGTCAGCCCTTGCCATTTGCCTTTCTCTCTTTAACTGTGATGAATGCGAAGCCAGAGCAGGTTATTTAGATAGTGAAGTTAACCTTCTTAATAATGGTACATGCCTCACAGTGTTCCACGTCACACTTCTATATAAAATGTGTTCTAAGTTTTATTGGTTTGCTCAATAGCTGGAAAAAGAGACATACTTAGTATTACCCTAACACTATGTGATCAGAGCGTGGACATACTTCTGTTCACAATGAAAATTTTAAGTATAGGAGACTTCTGTATTTTACCTAGGCCCCAAATACTAGAAGAATTTTATATATTGCAATGCTACATCAATTATTAACCAACATGTGGTGTGTGGGTTATGTGAGATGACTTTAGAGAGCAAACCTAAGAATATTTTTTACTTAAGTAGATAGTTCGAAAATAATAATACATGTTGAGTGTAATAGTTATGGCAGGTAAAACCATTATGCTGGTTTTTAAAAATTAAACATTTAAGTAGGAATGGAATGGAATAAAATGATTAGGTAAATACATATTTTAAGTGTTACACAGACATACCAAAAATTGGGAGAGTGTTTAAAAAAATGATTAAAATTTGGGCAACATTGCACTTTTTCTAAACATTTTACCTCTATTTGATTTCCAGTTCTATTATTAATTGTATTCCTTTACTTTTCCAACATTTATTTTCAAAGACACCAAGTTAATGTCAGCAATTAAATTGAAATTGAAAGCATTTATTTTTGATTACTTGAATATTTTACTAAATGATTCACAAACTACATTCTCCTATATATTCTAGATCTGAACTTCTCTGAGTGCTATGAAGTGCTTAAAATCCAATCAGAATAATCTATTTATGAAGTAAATAAAGTAATAAATAAATTACAAAATTATTTATGTATGAAACTCTGCATCATATAAGAGTTTTGAATAGGTATTTTAGTTAGTAAAATAGCTGACCATCAATAATTATCACTTATATTGCCTATATTGTATGCTTTTGTATATATAAATATGTATTTTATTATTTTTTAAAGATTTTATTTATTTGACAGAGATTACAATCAGGCAGAGAGAGAGGAGGAAGCAGGCTCCCCGCCGAGCAGAGAGCCCGACGCAGGGCTCGATCCCAGGATCCCGGGATCATGACCCGAGCCGAAGGCAGAGGCTTCAACTCACTGAGCCACCCAGGCACCCCATAAATATGTATTGTAAAAACACATTTTAGTGTATTTATGTATATTAAAGGATTTTCATGTGTTTATATATTTAGTTGTCATAGATTACATAGCAACTGAAATTAATACCTACACTTTGATCAGTATTTGTGATTTGATAGTAGAACATACTGATAGGTTTTATTAACCAACATTTGTGTCCAGTATAAAACAGAAATAAGTCACTAAGTACTTTGAGCAGAAATGCTATTTGATTATGAGATATTTTGCATACCTACAAAATTAGAATTATCCCATTCCATGCTTAGGGCCCTCCATATTTTCTGAGTCTCCCCCACTCCCAGATTATCGGCAATGAAAATGCATAATGTTTTCTATTGTGGTCTTCCTCATTTAGTGTTAGTTACTACGGTGACTTCCTCTGTCTATATCTCACTGTGTGATTGACACCAAAAGCCATCTTGGGTTGGAGAAACAGATTCTTCTTATTTAGGTGCACCCTGGAATGCGTTATAATTACATACTCAAGGGAACTTATGCTGAACACAATTTTACATTTACATTATGGACTCTGCCTGCAGGCAGTGACAGTAAAGAATAATGAGATGAAGCCAAAGATTTCTGTAAACTCTTCTCTGGAAAAAAAAAAAAAATGGGGGAGGGTAGACTCAAGGGAAATAGTGTAAAATTTCATGTCAGATAGAAGAAAAATAACATATTTAATTTGAAAGGAATGTGAGAAGACTGTGTTAGGGAACAGACTAAGCTGATATAATATAGAGACCAACAATGCATTAGCTCAAAAAACAAAACAAGAAAAATAATTTTATTTTTTCTCCAAATATCAGTCCAGAGTGAGCAGGCAATGCAGGGCAAGCAGGAGACACTCTTCGACTACATATTCAAAACTAGATCAGTAGATTGTGTCTTTAGTCAAGACCTAGGGAGGGAAAAAAAGAGAGGAAGAGAGGGAGGGAGAAAGAGAGAGAGAGAGAACACTTAATTATGTCAAGGGCAAGGCTGGGAAGTCACATGTACCTCTTCCCTTTACATGCCATTGTTAGAACCTACCCTTATTTATCCACAAGGGAGATTGGAAAAATACAGTCTTTGACCAGGCAAGTACTCACCAAAGACTCAAGGAGTTTTATCATTAAAAGAAAAATGGGCAAATAATATCAGGAAACAGAAGTCTTGCCTTTGGCCTCTAGTGCCCAAGTATCCACATGCACCAATCCTTCCAAACAGAAAGTATAAGCCTCCCCAAGGAATGTAGCTGGAAGTTCATCTAATTATTGTTCCCAGTACAAAATCTAGGATCTCCTAATGATGTTCCTTTCTGTTCACCTGATCTGGAAGTAGATTTCAAGGACTAGCAATTTACTATCTAAGAGACAAGTTACTTGCACTCCCATACATCCCAATATAAGATGATGAAGTATTGCACTACTAGGTATTTACCCAAAGGTACAAAAATACAGATTCAAAAGGGCACATGCACCCTGATGTTTATAGCAGCATTATCAACAATAGCCAAACTATGGAAAGAGCGCAAATGTCCATCAACTGAAGAATGGACAAAGAAGGTGTGTGTGTGTGCACACGCACGTGTATGTGTGTGTACACAATGGAATAATACTCAGCCATCAAAAAGAATGAAACCTTCCCATTTCCAGCAACATGGATGGAGCTGGAGAGGATTATCCTAAGCAATATAGTTAATCAGAGAAAGACAAATAATATATGATTTCACTCACATGTGTAATTTAGAAAACAAAACAGATGAAAGCATAGGAAGGAAAAAAGAGAGGGAAGCAAATCATAAGAAACTGTTAACTATAGAACACAGAGGGTGGATGGGGGATGGGCTAAATAGGTCATGGGTATTAAGGAAGGCCCTTGTTGTATTGAGCTCTGGGTGTTATCTGTAAGTGATGAATCACTAAATTTTTCCCCTGAAACCAATATTATGCTATATATTAACTAGAATTTAAATAAAAATTTGAAACAACAAATGGGTTGAAGGATGAAGAGCTGCAATCAAAACTACCAGGCAGGTTAGGCTCTGGTTCTGATCTCTGAAAGGAACACATTTGTCCACTGCTCCCTATGGCCACTGACCTTACCCCTAGGAGATTCATTCTTTTCATTATCTCCTATGGTATCCGCTTAAATAAATCTGGGTCAAATCAGGACAAAGAAAACATGCAGTAATTTGAACAAGAGTTTAATATCAAGAATCACTGAGGTGCCTGGCTGGTGCAGTTGGTAGAGCACGTGACTCTTCTTATCGAGGTTGTGCATTCGAGCCCTGTGTTAAGTGTAGAGTTTAAAATAAAGTCTTAAAAATATCAAGAATCACTAACTAAACAATGGTTTAGAAGAATGAGGAATTGGCTATTAAGAAGAGAACCTCACAGAATACAGGAATAGCAGATAGAAGGAATAGCTACCACCCCTATGGCTGAGATAAAACTCTAAGGAATAACCCCCCTCCACAAAAGACTGAGATCCAGACCTTAAAAGTGTCAGCATGGCTCACTGAATGGCAGAGATTGAGACTGGCAGGGATTGGCAACGGCAGGGATTGAGTCGGCGTAGTTAACCAGAAGCTCACCTTCTGGTGTGTTAGGGATAGCAACTCGTGGGAAGGGTCTTGCCTTAGGCATTCCGTTATGAAATTGCCCACTGGAACTATTACTTCTTATATGCTGAAGGAGATGGACAATAGAGAAGAGCCTGCCAGGTGAGCACCAGAATGAGGAAAGAATACCTCTTTCTAGCCCTGTAACTTTGGGCTCTTTTTTTTTTTTTTTTTTAAAGATTTTATTTATTTATTTGTCAGAGAGAGAGCGAGAGTGAGCACAAGCAGATAGAGTGGCAGGCAGAGGCAGAGGGAGAAGCAGGCTCCCCGCTGAGCAAGGAGCCCGATGTGGGACTTGATCCCAGGACGCTGGGATCATGACCCGAGCTGAAGGCAGCGGCTTAACCCACTGAGCCACCCAGGCGTCCCTAACTTTGGGCTCTTAATGCACGGGACAAGTTTAGGGAAAAAATGGTATTAAATGGTGAATGTAATTTATTCTGGTCACTATGAGCTAGAGGTGCAAAATGAGGTGAGTTTGGATGTATACTGGGCCCAGGGAATGCACTAAAGTGTTTGTGGCTTTTATGCCTGTTGATTATGATGAATGGGCAGTTATAGCCACCACAGTCCAAATATGATAACTAAGGGTTCACTCTTTAGGGGTGAAGGCCTGGATAATCCCACCAAGCAAGTGAAGGTCAGGTGAAAAGCAAGCTGAAAGACAAGATTGAGAAATCTAGAAAATGTGGTGGAAGAAGGAAATAACAAAAACAGAGGCAGGACTAGCTGCAGTAATAGGACTGCAATTTATTTCAGTAATCCCACCATGCTGAGTGTGCTGAGATTGTGGCCAGTCATAATTTCACAGAAGTCTATAATGGACTGAGATTAATGCAGGACACAAGCAGATCTGAGTGGTGCAAAGGGTGCTGTTGGACATCTCTCGTGCACCGTTTTAAATCTCCTTGATGACACCTCATATTCCAACCACTTGTGAGGCAAAGAGATCTACACAAACTGATGAGCTTTAGAGAGCACACAGACAATGTCTCATCTTGGCTCTATGCTATGTATCTCTCACTTTCTGCCCAAGGGGAATGCAATAGATATCAGTATATATGTGCTTTTTTCTTCCAAGTTTTTATTTAAATTCTAGTTAGTTAGGGACACCTGAGTGGCTCAGTTGTTTAGGTGGCTGCCTTCGGCTCAGGTCATGATCCCAGTGTCCTGGGATCGAGTCCCACACTGGGCTCCTTGCTCAGTGGGGAGCCTGCTTTCCCTCTGCCTCTGCCTGCCACTCTGTCTGCCTGTGCTCACTCTGAGAAATAAATAAAATCTTAAAAAAAAAATTCCAGTTAACAGTGTAATAATAGTTTCACATGTAGGATTTAGTCATTCATCACTTACAGTAGCACCCAGTGTTCATCGCAAGGGCCCTCATGAATACCCATCACTCAACCCATTCCTCACCCAACCCCCTTCCAGCAACCGTCAGTTTGTTCTCTACAGTTAAGAGTCTGCTTTATGATTTGCCTCTCATTCTCTCAGCCATTTTGACAGGTTTGAGATAGCTCATTGTAGTTTTGATTTGTATTTCCCTCATGATGAGTGATGTTGAGGATCTTTCCATGTGTCTGTTGGCCATCCACATGTCTTGTTTGGAGAAATGTCTGTTCATGTCTTCTGCCCATTTCTTAACTGGATTCTTAGTTTTTGTTTTTTAAAAGATTTATTCATTTTGGAAAAAGAGAGGGAGTGCAAGCAGGCAGGAACAGGAGCAGAGAGCGAAGGATGGGGAGAGGGAATCTGAAGCTGACTCCACACCATGCCAGACACTGGCTCCATCCCAAGACCCTGGGATCATGACCTGAGCTGAAACCAAGAGTCAGTCAATGCTTAACTGACTGAGCCACCCAGGTGCTCCAGGATCATCTTGTTTTTGGGTGTTGAGTTTGGTAAGTTCTTTACGGATTTGGGGCATTAACCTTTATTAGCTGTCATTTGCAAATTTCTTCTTCATTCCATAGGTTGCCTTTTAATTTTGTTGACTGTTTCCTTCACCGTGCAGAAGCAAAAGTTTATCTTGATGAAGTCCCAATAGTTCATTTTTGCTTTTGTTTCCCTTGCCTCAGGAGACCTATCTAGTAAGTTGTTATGGCTGAGGTTGAAGTGGTTGCTGCCTTTGTTCTTCTCTAGGATTTTGATCATGTCCTGTCTCACGTTTAGGTCTTTCATCCATTTTGAACTTCTTTTTGTGTTTGATGTAAGAAAGTGAGCCAGTTTCATCTGCATGTTGCTGTCCAGTTTACTCAATACCATTTGTTGCAGAGATTGTCTTTTTTCCATTGGATAGTCTTTCTTGCTTTGTAGAACATTAGTTGACCATACAGTTGTGGGTCCATTTCTGGCTTTTTTTTTTTTTTTTTTAAAGATTTTATTTATTTGTCAGAGAGAGAGAGAGAGAGAGAGAGAGAGAACGAACTCAAGCACAAGCAAGGGGAGTAGCAGGCAGAGGGAGAAGCAGGCTCCCTGCTGAACAAGGAGTCCAATGAGGAATTCAATCCCGTGACCCTGGGATCATGACTTGAACCAAAGACAGATACTTAACCCGCTGAGCCAGCCAGGAATCTCTGGCTTTTCTATTCTGTTCCACCAATCTATGTATCTGTTTTCGGCCAATACCTATATATATGCGCTATCCAGGAAAGTATGGTGGTTAACATCCTAGAGTGATTTCAGTAGGACAACCAATAAGAAAAACAAGTCCCCCCTTTCCTCTTAAGGCAGACAGTTTTGGAATGCCTTTCAAAAGGATATCCTGAAGGTTTCATGCGATGGAACACTGTGCAATTTTAGTAATGACCAACTTTCATTTCATTCCCTTCCCCCTCATTCCTGCTCTGGGAGTCATTTCTAAGATAAACTACTTGCTTGTAGGCCTTTGTCTCAGATGTGAACATCAGTGCAACCCTATTTAAGGCAGAAGACTTCTCTTCAAAAGATTGTCTAGAAACCAGGTTCCCTTCACTCTGTTGCTCTCTCAACCCTAGAGTTTCACTCTGCTTCTCTGCACAGTCAAAGCTAACTCACCAGCACCAGCTCCATATTTCATCCCAAAAGTTGCGAAAAGAGATAGAGGAAGATAAGTACCTTGCTTTAAAGGAAGTGACCTAGAAGCTGCACATATCACCTGTGCTTACTTATCATTGGTTAGAACTTTGTCACTTGGCCACTCCTACTGCACAGGGCAGCCATGTTCCAGGTAAACCTTTGCTGATCTTGTTCTTAGATAGGGGATGGGAAAACAGATTTGGGGGTGAAATAAACAGTCTCTGTCACACAATTAAATACAAAATGTAGCAATGTATAGTAAGAACTTTCTGAAAATATTCCCTTCACACCAAGTAAAATGTCTGCATACTGCAGCATAGAAGGAAGCACCAGTATTGTTCTTGCCGGACACCAATTCTGCCATTTCTAACAGCATACACTGTATTCACTTGCCACTTGTTTTTGATTTTCCCTGAATTAACAATGCCCATCTTTCACCTGTTCATTTCTTAGAGAATTTTATGATCTTTTATTCTGACTAACATTTATGGTAAGAATAGTAACGCTATTTCACTTTTTAATTTCATTTCCCTTTTTTTGCTTCAAACACTTTTTGGTATAGGGTTTGTTATTTTAATTTTGGTTCTGGCATTTTAACTATATTATTTTTGGGTTCTTATATATATAATGGCTGTTGGAATCCTATTTATTTTGTTACACTGGTCTATCTTGATTATTGCCAGTGTTTCTCATTAGTCCACCTTCATAAAACATTTATTGCCTTGTGTATTTCCCATGTTGTTCCCCTTCTTCCCATCTTCACACCTGTTTATTCTTCCAAATGGATACTGGAATTATTTTTGCCAGGTCCAAAAGTAAATTCCATTGAGTTTTTATTGGAGCAGTGTTGGCTCAATAACAGTTTGGGAAGACTGCTATATTGCTGTTTTTCTCATACAGAAACCTAGCTAGCAGTGTTTATACGACTTTTTACGAATCACAGTGAAGTTTAAATTTTTCTACCTTTCACTCTCCAGATCTCAATACTTTTTTCCTAGATATTTTATACTGTTTATACTATTTTGCAGCCTTTTATACTGTTTATACTATTTTGCAGCCTAACAATTTATTGTAACATGAATCTGCTAGTACTATAAGGAATACTATTGGCTTTTTAATTTTAGGTTAAATTACCTCACTGAAGCCTCTTTTTTAGTCTTATTAATTTTTCTACTGATTTTCTTTGGGTTTCTATGGAACACAATCATTTTGAAGCTGATAATGTTAGTTTTGCCTCCACTTTTCCAATAGTTAGGCAATTACTTCTGGGTTCTACTTCATTGAGTTTATCAAATTCTACCAAAGCAAAGCTGAGTTACAGTGGTGACGCAACTATTTTAATATACTATTAAGTTTGTTACGTTATTTGCATTATTTTATGTAATTATTTGCATCTGTCATAAGATAATGAAATAACCCTCTATTATAATTAGTATTTTTCTGAGATTTTAGTGCTAGCTTGAAGAAATGCATTAGGAGGCTTCTTATTTTTCCTCTGTTCTTTCAGGATTTGGAATAGCATTGGAACTGGCTCATCCTCAGAAATTTAAAATAACTCAATAAATACCACAAATTCTCTAGGCTTAAAGTTTGTTGATGGGAGTTTATTTACATTTTAAAGTGTTTCTTGACTATTGATCTGTTAACAATATCTCTGCTTTTTGAATCATTTTTGGTAATATATTTTCTCTAGAAAATCACTATCAAGATTATCAATTTTAGCATAAAATTCACATGTGATTTTATTTTCTTTTAAACTTGGGCTTTAAAATCCAAACCAAAAAATAAAAGTGCAGTAAATTAAAAAAAAATTACTGAAAAAAAAATCTCACCACTCAGAACATTGCAATGGACATTTTAGCATATAGTTCTTAGTCTTTCTGGTGGGAGTACTATATACAACTTTCTGCATAGTTTTCATAGAAATTATGTTTTTTTCTGATTATTAAAGAAATGTGGTTATTCTACAAAATTCAGGAAAGGTGTAAACTCAGGATGTTAAAACAGCCTTAAATTTTTCAGTTCAGCAATAGGTAATGTTAATATTTTGCTGCTATTTCTTTAAATTTTGTTAGCATAATTGTCATAATGTATAAACTCGTCTGAAAGGCAGTACAGCACTTAAAGAGAACTGGTTCTAGAACCAGACTACCTAGATTTAAGTGCTGACTCCTCCACTCAACCAGCTTTGTGAATGGAGTCAGCTATACAGCTTCCCTGCCTCAGTTTCCTCATCTGTAAAATGAGAACACTAATGATAGCAACTATTTCATAGTGTAATAGTTAGGATTAAAGAAATACCCAGTGCCTGACACTCAATAATTGTTGGCTACTACTATCTTTAACTTGACATAAGGACATTCCAAGCCCTTTCTCAAGGATGAAGAGCTAAATCGTTTCTAGCACAATTACTCAAGCCACTCCACATACATTAAGGTTTTAAAATGTAATTCTTTGAGTTTCACACCATGAAATGAGGCAGGTGGCGCTACCCTTTGCAGTTCAGCAAAGAAACTAAATAAATGAGTAGTGGGGAATAGAGTGGCTGTAATTCCCTTGCTGTGGAGGCAAGGTTCAGAGTAAGGAGGCACAAAGGTTCTTCTGGTCTTCTTTCGGCAGTATCAACTTTGTTCCCTCAGCGAGCATGGGCAATTACCTCCCCCCGCCACACACACACTGTATCCAGGGTTCAGAGGTCAGAGAGTCTTTGGTGGCCACAACTCCCATCTCACTCCACCCATCACTACCACCTCCTTTTCTTCTAATCCACTTGGTCGATTAAATGATTCTAGACCGAATTTTTCCAAGAATGCTTTCTTAGTATCTTCTGTCTCTAATCCCATGTACACATGTAGCAAGAATGAATTTCAGCTACAAATTCAAGTTAGGGGGAAGCTTTTTCCACCCTGATTTCTGGAGATGAGGCCATGTCTGCCACAGCTGGGTTGTCTTTTTTTCATGACTGAAGGCCTTTTCAAGCAGGACACTCATTCAGGTAAGCAGGATCCCTCGGACACTTTCATGCTTCCTTAAATGCACAGGAATCAATCTGTCCCTCTGTCATGCCACAATGAGTGGCAAGAAATCTGGTGAGACTTTCTCAGGCCTGTCACCTGAGTGAGGTGGCAAGCCTGGCTGTCAAATTCCCAATATAACTGGCATTTCTGTTACCTCCCACCTGTGCTCAGTGCCTGTAAAAACCAGGAGTGAGCCATGGTGTTTCTGCACCCCTTGCTCGGTTCAACCCCAGCTATCCACATTCCAGGGATCTTCCCTGGTCTTGACATACAAGCTTTTCTTTGACATTGTTATGCAACCTTTTAAATTCACTGTTCTTGGGCATGGGTTCATGAGATTAAAAAAATCTTTGAAAGACTTTTATTTAATCTCAGATAAAGATGGTGTCCTGAAAGATTAGATACCATGCAAACTTCAGGAATTTGGAAGTTGAAATGGTTAGGAAATAGGAGATGGTTCAACAAATAGGCAGTTAATTCTGGTGAAGTTAATGAATCTGGTAGAAAATAATCCCGGTCTTTGTTATCTGTTTCAAAACATACTATTGTATTGAATAATACTTTCCCATACGAACATAAAATACCCAACTGAAACTAAAAATGTATTGTTTGCCTCCACAGTTCCACAAATACTTAAGATTTTGTAAGGATGGGTTAATAATTACTAGACAAAATCCTTAACCATGTGTATATCACTGATGATTGATAATAAGTAGATGACAAGGGAGGGAAGGAAGAAAAAAGGAAGGTAAGGGGAAGGAGAGAGAAAAGAGGAGAGAAAAAGAAAGGGAGGAACAGAAGGCTGGGAGGGAGGGAAGAAGAAAGAAGAGAAAATGTAGGACTCTTCCTGAAAAAACTCCTGAAGATCTAGGAGAGTGAAGGTCTGCGGTCATTAAGTAAATTTTCTAAAAATTCAGTTTATTCATTTTATTATGGTCAGCTCAGTGATCAAATTTGCCAGGCAATTGCTTAACTCCACTTGGGTTTACCTTTGCAAACAGTTACTGGGTCAACATAAAAAACTCAAACAGTTTCAAAAGTGGGACATTTTGAAAGCATTTTGTTTGCTAACACAAATATACCTTATGGTTAACTATTTAGTAGGAATTGATTTCCTCAAATTTGGCCCAATTATTTCATGAGTTTAAGACAAAACAGCATCAGCAGCCCTTAATAAAATGTGGGTAAAGTGTAAAAATCCATCATTGATCTCAAAATTTTCTTCAGAATTTAGCATTGTATTTTTTTTTATTTTTTTATTTATTTTTTTTTTTTTAAGATTTTATTTATTTATTTGACAGAGAGAAATCACAAGTAGGCAGAGAGGCAGGCAGAGAGAGAGGAGGAAGCAGGCTCCCTGCTGAGCAGAAAGCCCGATGCGGGGCTCGAACCCAGGACCTGGGATCATGACCTGAGCCGAAGGCAGCGGCTTAACCCACTGAGCCACCCAGGCGCCCCAGCATTGTATTTTTTTTTAAAGTGGGCAAAGGTCAAGACTACATCATTTTCTGCTATTTAATTTCTGCAATGTAACCTCACTAAATTATCTAACTATGACTTTAATGTTTTCCTGTTATTTTTAAGGTTCATTAGTGCTTATTTCAGGTCCATCAGCATCCAGATCTGGAAATGTGTAAGGAACGTCAAATTTAATGTTGAATTACATGACTGTATAAATATACTGCTGTCCCTTAATTTCTTTTCAAATAGATCAAATAAATACAAAGAACTTTATATGAACAATTGAAAATTACTTTCGGATGGCATCCTTTTGGAGACAGACCTAAGATTAAAATATTACAGAAGGCTTTAAATTATGAGCAGGGCTGGATGAGTCTTTAAAATGAATAGAATGTGTTTTGGGTCTTTGATATTTTAGTATTCCATCACCATTTTAAGAGGGCAAAGCACTTCTACAGTGGTGAGAGGTCTCGAATTCTATGTAAGCCAAGAAAATCAGAAATTTATTCTATGACAGCGGTATCAATTATGACTAAATGGTTTCACTTGGTACTAAACTGCACATTCTATCATTGGCTAGGGAAATCTGTAAAATACTAGATTCTTCATATTAAAAAGGGAGCAACATCCCAGGACCGAATCAACACTTGATTACTGTATTTATATCCGCTAAATTAGATCTGCCTTCTAATTACCCATGTGTTAGAATGTGTGCCAAATGCACATACAGTATCAGTCACTGCCTCTCTGAGCTCAGGTAGCACTTACTTTCTCAGCCTTTTTAGTATCAGTTACCTCTTCATTTTACTAATCCTAATGTACACATGTGAGATTTATCTCAGAATCACTGACAATCTTGAAGACACATAGCCTTTAGTATAGGGTTATGAATATGTATTTTCACAAATACTTGTCAGTTCAAAGCAGCTTACTTTCCAAGGACTACAGCGATCTGGTGGAAAACAGCTGTAGCTAAAAGTAAAAAAGAGTGGTCCTGGCACCGTGGACCATTTTTCCCATTTCCTCAATGACAAAGCAGGAAAACCGGTTTTGAGTTACTTCTGCTTTGAAATCTGCTCTGAACCCAGTCACATTATGACCCACTAGTAAAGCTCCCAGAAGCCACCAGCTCACAACTGCAGATTTCAGCCACGCATCAGCTTACACCTCACATGCATATGCACAAATAACTTTTCCTTTACGTACAATTCCCTCCCTGCTGCCATGCAGACTGTCTTTTTCTAGCCTTTACATCAAAGTAAGTACAATCTCAGACTTTGGACAAAATTTGACATCATATGTTCAAATGGCTTGGAAACTACTATGGTGAATCAGAAAATACCCTGATTGTAAAATATTTGGAAGTGATCTTCAGTTCCTTCAACAGATATTTACAGAATGCCCATTTTGCATTCATTCTGGGGAATACAAAACAGAATCTGCTTGTTTTCAAGGAGCACACACATAATAGATGTCATTGCTGGGCCAGGGAGCACTAAAGGGCCAGGACTTACCTTTAGAACATGGCCCAACACTACCTGCCTTATTTAAGTGGCTACAAGTATAGCCTGCAGGTTATAAAACTTCAGTATGACTGTTTGAACCAAAACACAAACTACTTAAAAATACCTTCTGTGTTCAACTTCTGTTAAAATCTTCTTGCTTTTGTTTCCTCCTTTCTTGTCTTTTGCTTTGTGGGTTTTCTTAGCACTTTTTCTAGTAATTTCAAAGTTTAGTATTTTTATCTTTAGTAGATGCTTTGAAATGAAAATACTAAACCTTTTCTGTGCTCTAACAAAGTATTAATTTCTTATTTAACTTCTACCTGTCTCCAATGGCGGAGTTCCCAGTTTTTGCTAATTTTGCTTTACATACTGTACCTGCAATTCTTAAAGTTCTCTAATATTTACAGGTTTTATTGGCTAACAAATATTGATTTCATGGCTTCCCCATTCTGGAGGTCCTTTTTTAAGTGTTAGTAAACTGACATAGTCCATTTTTTTTTTTTTTCCTAGAACAGGTTTGTGAAAAATGAGCCCTTTTCATTTGACAAAATCTGTTATTCAGAGAAGAATGACAACGGAGTAGTTAATTTATGAATAATCATTTTCTCATTGAACCTCTATAAAACTGACATTTAAATACCACAGAAGAAAATTCTTACAACAGTCTGAGTTCTTTTTTTCCTCACTGAATTGTTATACTTTCCTTAATTCATTGATTTTACTTAAGCTGTCTGAATAAAATCTTAAGTTACGCAGGCCTGGGACTGTAATAATGTCTGAAAGTGGCATGATTTCATGAGGGGACACATAATAGGCAAAATGGCCCCCCAAAACACCCCTGTTCTAATCCCTGGAACCTGCCAAAACCGTTTATATGGTAAAGGAGTTAAGGCTGCTCATCAGCTAACCTTAGAATAAGATTATTTGGGAATAGCTGGGTGTGGGGGTGTCAATGTCCGTAAGTCACCAGAGTCCTTAAAAGTGGAAGAGGGAGGGGCGCCTGGGTGGCTCAGTGGGTTAAGCCTCTGCCTTCGGCTCAGGTCATGATCCCAGGATCCTGGGATCGAGCCCCGCATCAGGCTCTCTGCTCAGCAGGGAACCTGCTTCCTCCTCTCTCTCTCTGCCTGCTGCTCTACTTGTGATCTGTCAAATAAATAAAATCTTTAAAATAAAAAAAAAAAGTGGAAGAGGGAGGCCTCAGGAGGTCGTAGACTTGACAGAGGTCGGAATGTGACATGTAGTCTCAGCCCACGGCTACTGGATCTGAGATGCAGAAAGGGTCTGTGGACTGAGGAATGAGAAGTAGGTTCTAGAAGATGGCGAAGGCAATGATCCTCTCCTATAGCCTCCAGAAATACAGCCCTGCTAACATCTTAATTTTAACCTAGTGGGACCTGTGCACACTCCAGACTTACAGAATATTAAGAAAAGTTTGTGGTGTACTTTGAATGGAACAAGTGATATTAGTGACCCAAGTAGGGTAATGAAGGCCTCTTCAGGTGACATTTAAAATAAGACTAAGAAGCAGCTCAGCCATGCCACAAGCACGTGAGAGGCATCTTAGGCCTGGTAACGTCTGCCCACCTATCTGACATGTGCTCAAATTGTCACCTTACCTGAAAATTCTCCGCCTTTCTCCCATCCCTCCCTTCACTGAAAACATACAGTCTGGAGGCAACAGGACATACTCATCCACCCTCAGTGCTGTGCTCACCCTGCTTTTTCCCTCATCCACTCACCCTCACCCCCCCAGGTATTCTGCATGCTTCTGGGAGGTAAAGCTGTCACTGCTGATAAAGAGGTCACAAAAGGACCATGCCTGAACATGATTTTCTCTCTCATATTATTTCAGGTGGGTCTGACACCTAAACTTGTCCCAGCCAAGCAAAGCTTAAAACCGTTTTGAAGTTGGGGCAAATGCAGATTTGTTTTCAGCTGGATATAAACCCCTACCCCTATGACAGCTGTTTTATCTCCCTGACCAAGGTGGGAACGCTAAAGACAAATTTGCCTAAGTTACTAACGGAAGCTGGTCCTTGAACCAGGAAGTTTCCCTCTTAAACACTTCTCTAAGACTCTTTAAGTAGTTCCTTAAATTTCTCAACCAGTCTGCCAGTACCACGTGGTGACTTCCAACAGTCTTCAAATTGGGAGTCTGCACATTCCTGGGGTCCAGACTACATGAACTACAGACGTGTGTGGTTTAGGAAAAATAAAAATGGTCATAGCAATTTCTGCATGTTCCCTAAAATTAACCTGAGAAGGTACCCGGTTTTCCTTCCTCAACTTCTTTACTATGAACCTTTCCTTATACCATGAAGAATATTCCTGAGGCATATTGGCTTTATTGATTTGTCCCAAGGGGTCAAAGAGAATTCTGAATTTCATCAAGGCTCAGTATAGCAGTGTAAGCCTTCTTTGTATTCCTAACACCTTGTGCTAGTGGTGAAACTTAAAAGTTAGAACACCATATAGTTATTTTGGTATGCACAGTGACATTTTAACAATGCTAAAAAGTGGCGGGGAGGGGTTGAAATTGAACAGAGAACAGTGATACAAGAAAATACAAGACAGAGCCTCACTTCATTCAGGCAACAAAATCATATCCAGAACTGACCTGCCACTAAGCACAGCCTCACATCAAGCTCACCTTCTTCAGTACCAGTTTGGCAGGTGCACTCCTTTACCCTGGTAGTCTGAATGTCAGTTGCTCACTTTGTGGGACTGAAGTTCAACATTTACTTCCAACATCACCAAAACACTGCCACACAAATGAACTTTGAAGGAAGGTTTTCTATTTTCCTGGAGCTTTGGACATTTGTATTTTCATTTCCGCTGAATGATTACTAGATACTGTAAATTTAGTTCCATCTCCTGCTCACCAACACTACTTGAATCCCTTCTACCAAGTGTTTTATTATCACTAATATACTTTACAATGATTACACCTTTCCTAAGTCCATTATGTACTAAAAGACCAAGGTGTTTGGCTGTTAATGTCCACTGAGCCAATCTCATTTAAGCACTCATATTCACCTGTGGGCACTTCTACTTATTTATGCAAAACTTACTAAATACCTTCTATGTGCTGAGTACTGTTTCAGGTCATCAATGAACCACTTTCAAATCCCTACCTTCATAGAAGATCCTAGAAGGGAGCAGGGGCCTATGATTACAAAGAGAAGATGCCAATTTAGGTTTGGGGAAGGGCCTCAGATCCCAAGTGAAACCACTAGTCCTCTATTAGGAAAAGTGACCTAGAGAAGCATGTAGTTAAGAGAACTAGTTTGATCTGGTACTTGTGCAGACTAGAAACAGGATTAAATCACATAGCTGAGGAGATAGTTTTTTCCAAGCTAAGGGAAGAGCAAGTGCAAAGTCCATGAAGAAAAAGTCAGCCTGGGGAGCTAGCTGAGTGGAGCTGAGGGGAGGCAGAGCATTTAAATCTTGTACAGAGGATTAATGAGTGAGCTGGGGGACTTATAGTCCAGATTTTAAAGTAAGGGATCTATACTATTAACAGTACAGGTAAGGGCAGAATCAGTTCAGAAATATTCATAAAATGGCACAGAAACTACACCCTTTCTATTAAAAATTAGAAATTTAGGTATCAAGGAACAGGAGATGGTGCAAATCTGACAATTCTTTGGAAGACTAGAAAATCATTTGTCCAGAATGAGCTATACATCAGTGTGACCACAAATTTCAACCAAACAGATCCATGTCCAGAAAAGACAATTACACAGTTGGCCTATCAATGGGTTACTATTTACTACATAAAATTGGGAGAAAGGAAAAGCCTGTGGATTCAGAAGCAAATTTAAGGCTGGCACCAGCTAAAAGGTTAATGCCAACCAAAACAGTCATAAAACAAAGTGTATGAAACACAAAACATGTATTCTCTATTCCTATTTGGCATTCCACCTCCACAAATTCCAAGGTACTGCTTTGATGTGCTGCATTCATAAGGATGATCATCTTTGACAATTCAGAGTAGGTATATTCTTAACCAGTTCAAAATCAACCAATTTCTCAAAATGCTTGTTTTTCTAGCATCCAGCCCTACTCACTTTCTGGATTCATTCTTATGCGCCTGAATTAAAGTTCTAGGACTTTGTGTTTTTAAAAAAGTATGTCTGGGTAACTATAATGCCCAACTATGGTTAAGAACTTTATCTTGTAAATGTATAACCCACTCTAGATTCCAGCAGTGGTAGTCCCTAAACATGGCCTTTGCATTCTTGACTTTGTTGAGGAATTTAACTGAATTTTTAAGGTACCTAGTGGTTTAAACAGCATAAATCCTCAGCCTGAATAGAGATAATTTCATCTAGTCTTGCCAACATTCTTAAGTCCCAGTTTACACTGTTGGTATTCCCACACAGACTACACCTCAACCAGGTCTAGGAGGATCACTCCTTTAAAGTTTATCAAAGTGAAACTTAAGAACCTTTCAATGTTTTTTAGTCTAATTGAAATCAACACTACATTATCTATAGCAATTTCATAGTATATATATTTCTTAGAAATAAGCATGTAAACAGATACATACTCATTTTCCATTAAGTATATATTCTTAAACTTACACATGCAATTATGAATAATGGAGACACCTCACTAAACATTTGCTTTGGCATTACTTGCTACCAACCTCAGGCTTGTTTTTTACCTCTATACCATAAATACTTGCTACTAATAACTAAGCCCATTATTTGTATTGGCATTAAATTATTTTTCAAAGTACTCAAAACTGCACAAGGCTAGGATTGTTGCTTTTAGAATTGCTTTACTGCCCACAAAGTATCTTAAAAATCCTAATTTTCATCTTATTCTAAAAAATACTTTTAATTGTACAAACTGATCAATGTTTTAAATACAGTATAAATCCATTAGAAAACATTCAACCTTATAGCTAAATATTTAGATCTTTACTAAAAGCAGTTGTTTAGGACTTCACACACTGGTTTCCTCTCTTAAATATAGCAATACGTTAAAAATAAAACAAACACTCCAAGAACAGAAGAAAATAAACTATTAATACATGGACAAATCCCAGTAAGATCAAAACGAAGACACTTCATACTTGAATTAACAATATCTCAACTGGCTGGATTTTAAGTCTCTATGATATTAAACAAAACAAAACAAAACAAAAAAAACCCACCAAAAACAAAAAACGTAATACTTGGAACCCTTATCACATTTTAAGTTACTATACACCAAGAGTCCAAATTTCAAAATCAAGTAAATTCAAATGTCATATAAACATTTGTCAGATTCAAAATAAGAATATAATCTTTTTTATAAACTAATTATTGACATGGATTTTAATCAAGAGTCCATTTATGTTTTATATCTTTCCAAGTAAATACTCCTAATCTCACTTCATCTATAAAATTGCAAATGCTGATGCCATAGATACTGAAGTAAGATAATTCATGTAATAAATCACTTCAGTATCTGTCCCCACTTCCCAAATACCTCAAATTGATAAGCAAAGATGTTTGGATCATTTTAAGTAATGGGGTAAAATAAAAAACAAAAACAAAAACTGCCACAACTAAGAATAACCTTATAAATTTTATTTCAATATGCTTATTATTCTGGACAATTTCTTAACAAACAGACTTAAAGTATGTAATTTTATTGATTTACATTAAATTCACCAAAACAACTCAAACAACATGACTATATTGCAAATACATAAGTGGGCCTGTCTGAATGCTGTGCCTATTTAAATTACCAGAAAAAGAAAACTAAGCCTTTTTTTTTTTTTTTTAAACTAAGCCTTCTTTAACAATTTTCCTATGGTCTTAAAAATCATGGGATACATCCATCTTAGTTATCCTTCAAAACTCATGAGGACTATTACATCAGGAACTGAACTTATCAAAAGAAAGCTACATTTAATTCAGACTTCTAAACAGTGTAAGCTAAACAACCTCTAAGGCAAAGAATAACCTGCAAAGACTCAAGTAGACATAATAATCTTATTTTTACTTGGACACCAAATACTGGCCTTGTATACTTGTGCTCTCCTTACCTTTACTACTCAGCTAAGAGGCTAATTTTCTAATGATAGACAACTACACCACAGTTGTCAATTACTAACAGAACAGTATTTTATTAAATATATAATAAACTTGAATGTAACACTGAATTGTTCTCCAGGCAATTGTAGGTTGCACTTTGTCAGGAATCATTCTGTAGGGCTCTTCAAACTACAGGGGAAAACCCAAGTCTGGCTTGTTCTGTTTAGACAGGTTTGCCTGTAAAATGAAGATCTCAAAGTTTTTAGTAAAATCACTACTTTGCAAGCAGTTTTGAAAAATAATTTGTAGAGCTGGTAAGTGCTTTCCTTCTAATCACAGACTAAGATTCACACATGCAGAACATGCAAAAAAAAAAAAAAATACTTATTTTTTACTGAAAACAATCTTAAGGCTATCAAACCAGGAGCAAAGTACCCTAAGTCTTAAACACTTTAAAGGTTAAAACACAAAATAGGTTAGAGCACAAAATAGGTCGATTAGAGAAGAGGCAGGCAATTAGGAGCTACAACAAATGCATTCAATTTATTTTTCTCAAAATGGCTAATTACCTTGCATGGCCTTTTCTTAGTGCTACTCAAAAACTAAGTTGCCTTGCCTAAGAAAATCTTAACAGAATCAAGAACATAAAGTTTGCCACACATTTTAAAACCAGAAACAAAATTCAATTCCTAGTGAACTCATGACAACCTCGGCCCTACTGCCAACGCCATAAGGAAACATACACATCTATTAACTTGTTTACTAGATGTGAAGTCTAGTTGAAGTCCAATTGAGTTCTGAAAACAAGTACTACAAAAGCCCAGCATCTAGGCAGAAAGAGTTAACCATTTAGGATTTTATTAAAATCTGACAGTTTAGCTTATAAAGAAATCCTGTGGAAGACCTTACTATCACTGTTCTACTTGGAACAGTAATGCTAGTATATTTCTCCCCAAAAGCTTTAAAATGAAATTATATGGTTTGGTAAATGTAAACATCACTTTTTTTCACTAATCATCACCATAACCCATTTCTGCAGCCATGATAATGTTATGGGACTTCGAAACATTTAGTTCAAAACAATATGTCATTAAATAATCAAAACAAAACCATTTTAATATTTTCTTCAAAAGGTTTAAGAACCCAAACTAAAAGACAATTACATTTCCATTGTATAAATCATGTACAATTTTTAGTACTTTCTCTCTGAAAAATTACCTTTTAATAATAAACTCTAGAACTATGAAACTCTTACCTTTCTATTCAGGGATCCATGATTAAACTTTCATGTTATACTTTATGTGATCGATTTTAAAAAGGTGTCCTCTAAATTTACCAGATGGTATAATAATGAAGTACAGAAAATTTACTCCACATTACTAAGATAACAGCTTTCCTCCAAAATTCAGCTTGGATCCAAATCTAAAACCAGATCCTGTAAAATCTGATTATTCTCAAATTAACCCACATTTTTCTACACAGGTGAGACACAAGCTAGACATAAAACACATAAAGCAGAAATAATGGATAAAATACCGCGTTAACTGCCATTGCTTAGGTTCCACTCCAGTGACAAAGTCACAGAAGTCTAGACCAACCATCACTATTGCAAAGTCTGGTTTATGAAGGGAGAAGGGAAAAGGAATGGTAATAGTAGTACAGACTTAGAGAAAAACTAATTTCCCACTCCCACCCAACTATATTCTTGGCATCAGAGACATGTACACATACATATACTTGTCACTCCACTTAGCACCAGTGCGTCTTATTTTTTTTTTTTTTTAAAACTCCTATATTTAAATCCCAGAAAGCTAAGGACAGTCTAAGGATCACTAACAGTTTATACAGCATAAATTACTAAGCAAACTAGTACATAACCAGTTAACAGTTTCACTTATTAATAACACTAGTACTCGTAAAACACTATTTACTGGAAACAAAAGACAACCTCCCCTCCCAAATATAAGTTAACATGCTTAAAAACCACCAATCAAACCCCACAACTTTCTTTATATGTAGCATTAAACAGAATACTTTCACCAACTTTAAATAAACAATGTACAAATAACAGCTTAACTTTAAGACATTGTGAATACCAGCTCCAAAAAAGCAAAAATATCCTAACTTTACAAATCATAGGATTAAATTTTCTTCACAATTATAATTGAATACTTAATAAATAAATCTAATTAGACAAAGAACATAGTAAAAACTTATAGTCAAATCTGACAAGCAACTTCAGAGGTGGAATGTTTTAGCACAAAATTATGACAAAACTTCATTTTAAAGAACAAGAAGTTATATATATGAATTTCACACAGACAAAATAATTAAAATTACGAAGTTTACTTTAATACTTTATATTTCTGGAACATTTAAAAGTGGAAGTCGAATCTTCAGTAATATTTAATTTTCAAAATCTTCTGGTCACAATCCCCACCAAACTCAACAGGCCGGGACAAGTGCAATACCATACAGAAACACAGCATTGCAACCGATCCCAACCTGTGTAGAAAGGGGTTTGATTTTCCCTTACTTTTCTACAGACTTTTCACTACCACAGTCAGTTTTGCATGGATTTGCACAGCAGAATATCACACAGCTGGATGCAAACCTGCAAAACTAACCATAGAACAGTGTTCAGTAACTGGACAATCTGACAGGGCGACAGGCCGGAACTGGAGTTCTACAGCTCGCAGTACTTTAAGTGCTCATAATGCAGTAGATAACTAAACACTACCTGCACTATAAGCACTTTAGTGCTACAGAAGCTGTCACATCACATACACCAGGCAGATTCTACATCGACACAATAAAAGTACACAAAATTAGTAAAAAAATCACTTGAAGGAAATAGCAGGCCACCATCAGTTTTGCATAGATTTGCACAACTACATTCTTCTTGTAGTGCAACTATGCAAAACTAACAGAGGACTGCAAACAAAAAGTATTAAAACACCTATATACTTGCTTGGCTTGGATTATTGGATGATAACATAACTTCTTATGCCAGAAGGAGCACTTAGGGCAGTAGATGCTAATCTACTTCACTATCTGCACTAGATGCACCTTAGAACAAAAAGCACTCAACACCAGCAGGCCCTGCACTTTCAAGCCCACCTTGGCTTCCCGAGGCAGCTGTCACCATAATGCTACAAGTGCCTTCACTGCAGTAGATGCACATATCACTACCTGCACTGTAAGCACTTTGACATTATTCTGACTGGTCACAATCTTCAGTCTTACAAGGTGATGGTCTCTTTATTCCTGCTAAATTTGAAATAAATAATTAGAGAGAATAACACTTCCAACTCTTAAGAGCTATAAAACATACAAAATTCAGCAGTCCCTAATGGGGAAGAGAAAATGAATTTTATTATCTCAAACCTGTAAGTTTCATTCATAAGCACATTTAGACCTTAAAAGTAGAAGAAAAATCTTTTTCACAAGACAATCTTAAGCATCAATCTAATACTGTCAGAGAAACTGATGGCTTTTCTTTTACCTGGAGGTTCCCAGACATACTCAGAAAAAAAAAATTCAATCAATCAAGATTAGACTGCATGTGAATGAGAATAGATCAACAGGGCAATTTGATTCATGTACCTTTTAGAGGGAATCTTCACATCCACGTGGCAAAACATTTTTCTTTTCTTCTGACTTCCAATTAGCAAATACTTAGCAAACTGATTAACAAAATTACTGTTCAGACTACATTTCCAGTGTATTAGCTAGCTGTAGAACTTAAAACACCCCATTTAAATTTCTTTGAATCTTGAAAACTTATTCCAGATCAGATTATATCACTCAACTTAAAGCATTTCTAAAATTACATTTTTTAAACTGTGCATCGGTTTCCAAAAACTTATATGGTATTTGCATTGTACTTTTACTACCTTAAAAATTAGCTGACCCACACAGAGCTAATTTTCTAGAAAAGATAAATGGACAAAGTACAGGATACCTATTTCACGCTCTGAAAACCCAATCCCATCTATTTACTGAAATAAAAGATTAAAGTAAAAGAAATTATTTTAAAGAAAAGCTAACAAAAAGAAAAAAATTAAAATACACTTACCCACTAGGGAAAACTTTCTTCTCAGCAAGTATCCTTAAGAAAAGCTTTTGGTGCAGTTAGGTCCACGTGTATGACTGGGATGGGGGGTGGGGAAACGGAAAAAAGACAAACATATCTGTTGAAAATTATTATCACCCTACAAACTCATATTTAAATATAAACTTGCTCATTTCTAACACCCTTACATCAATTAGTCATATCCATTTGCTAAACCGACGATAAGGCAACCAAGCAACATTGGCACTGTTTAAAAGACCAACAATGTATATGGGTGAAAACGTGTTAAGAGAATAAAGTTGAAAACCCCACAGGTATTAGATTCACATCTTATTTAAAAAGATTCTGAAATACTCCAGTATAATCCACAACAGTCGTTAACTGTACCGTACAGCTCTGAGGAGAGGGAAAAGCAGCAGCAAAGGGACTATTCTTTACCACCCCTCCCCCAATCAAGACCTCGTGGCTGCAAGCCGGGATAAAGAGTTGTTTCCCCAACTGATGTGGTCGGGATGGCATGTTAATAATTTTTTCTTTTAAAGGTATTGCAAGAACGAGCCTGCCTTCTCCAGTTTCTATCCCCTTTGCTCCGGCTTAGGTGTAGAAAAGGGAGCAGGAACACTCGAGACTGCAAAGTGCTCGCCTCGCTCATGGAGCCGGGCCGGCAGCACATGTCGCACAAGGGGGTGCGCGGCCCTGCGGTTCCCCGAGCGACCGCCAGGGGGCGGTGGGTCAGAGTCGGGCCCTGCCGGACGCGGCAACCCACCCCCCCACCCCGTTTCCCGGCGGCAGCCGCGCGGCGACCGGCGGCGCCGAGGCCCGAGCACGGCGGGGACGCGGGCGCGCCGCCCCTCCTTTGTGTCCCCCGCCCCCCCCCCCAGCCCGGCCCAGAGGGGCGGGGGCTCCGCGGCTGCGGTGCCCGTCGCACGCGGCCCGAGGCCTAAGCCAGGAACAATCGGCGGCGGCGCGCAGTCGCCGCCATATCCCCCGCCCTCACCCCCGCGCAGCCCGCCCCGCAGGAATATGGCGGCACGGCCGCCGCTCCCGCCGAGCCGGGCCGGCCCTCCCGCGCCGCGCTCCCCGCCAGCGGGCGGGCGAAAGCGGCTCCGAGCCGCCACCGAGGCCGGCGCGGGCCTGCTCCGCGGGCCACGGCCCGGGAAGTTGCGAGCCCCACCCGGGGACTGCCCACGCGGGTTAACAAAGCCCACGCGGAGTGGGGGTGGCGTCCAGGCCGCGCCGCCCCGAGCTCCCGCGCCCTCCGCCCACCCTCGCGCGCACAAAGTTTGGGGGCCCGCGGGCTCCCGCCCACGCCACGCCGCCCGCCAGCGCGCAGGTACCTCGTGGGCGCGCCCCCTCCCGGCCCGCGGCCTGCCCCATGTGCCGCTGCCGCCGCCGCTTTGTTCTGGAGGCGCTTTAACTCTCGCCCCCGGGAGAAACTTTCCCTTCCCGGGGACCCCGCGCCCCGCGTGCACCCCAAGCCCTGGAGGGGGCGCGAGCCTCGCGCATCCCCTCCCTGAGGGGCCATTGTGTGCGCCGCGCGCCCACCCGCCCGCCGGGGCCGGCCCAGGCATGGTCCGCGCGGGTCCCGGGCGCGGCCGCCGCGCGCACGCCGCCCCCTCCCACCCTCCCTTCCCCGGCCCTGCCCTGCCCCTCCGCCAGCCCCCGAGCGAGCGGGCGGGCAGCGAGTCGCGGCTGCCACACGCCGGGGCGGCCAACGGCCCGAGACCCGCCCCGGGCCCCGGCCACGCCGTCGCCGCCACGCTGCCCCGGGCCATTCCGCCCCACCCGCCCGCCCGCCCGCCCTCCCTCCGGACTGGGGCCGCACACAACAGGTTTCACTCACTCGGCGGAGGGGCGGGCAGACTCACCAGGAGGAGTAGCCGCCACCATCTTCGCCTCGCCCGCCGCGGGCTCACGCTCCCGCCTCCCCACCCGCCTCCGCTTTACTACGACCGGAGGCCCCAGGCCGGGGGTGCGGCCCGCCGGCCCGCCCGCCCCGCGAAGGGGCTTCGCGAGAGGCGCGAGCCGCGGCTACGCGGCGGGGGTCGTCCCCACCCCCTCGGCCTCGCCCGAGGGCGCGAAGTGGCGCGAAGGCGCAGGTCGGGCGGCGACGGCAGCACCTCCAAGGGCCATGTGGGTGAATGAAGGGCGGCGGCTCCCGCCTCAACGTAAATACGGACAAGCCCCACTCCCTCATTAGCATAAAAAACAAAGTACTTCCGACCTCCCCGCCCGCCCGCCAATCACCGCAGGCCCCGCCCACGGCGGCTCGGGCAAGGCGGCCGGGAGAGCGGGAGCTGGGAGCCGCTCGCGGCGCAGTGCTGCCTTTCCCCGGGCCGCGCTTCCCCACCGCCCGCCCACCGCCGCCCGCCTCGCGGAGCGCCTCGCCCGGACACCTCGCGCCACGCCTCCGGCACGCCCTCCGTTAACAAGCTCTGCGCGCGTGCAGACCCCCGCGCGCCGCACACCCTCCTGGAAGCGCACGCTTCCTGCGGCTTTCTGAGAGCCCTGCTCTCGCTGGGACTCGACGTGTACGCGGTGTGATTACTGTTTATTACTTTCCTTGCCCACGATGGGTCTCGGCGGTAATTAGGGGCCTGCTTCATGCCACCAGGAGCCAAAGATAAATAAAACCTAGTGACTTATTCTCGCATTGAAACCGGATTACTCAGTTCACGCAGATCGTTTTAGAACAGAGATAAATGCTTTACACCCGAGACTTATGAATGCACACATCGTTGAAATGTGTTTCCATAACCCGGCCGTGTGTAAACCAAAACGCATGCCCGAGCAGAGGTTTCGCAGCTGCAGTACCTGATCCTCCTCCCATACCCCGCTGCACTTAGAACACTTGGCTCTCCTGTGCAAACAGCAGAGCTCGAGAAGAGCCTCATAAACAACCAAAAAGCTGAGAAAAGGAGCCCACTCCGGAGCACCTTCTTCTACATGTTGTGGTTTAGGAAATTCCAGAATTCTCGGAAACGTAATTGTCGAAAGAAGTGAGGGTTCATAACGTTTACTACAAGTACAGTCATTTTAAATTGGTTTTAAATAATCCAGTAACTATTTAGTGGAAAGCACATACCACTGTTTCGTGATTTTACAAGTCAACTGTAAAAACCATATTACCAGAAGATGTCTAGAATGTTCAAATGTTAAAATCCTCGGCACTCCAATCTTGATGATACTGCTAATATTTACTATCTTTCTGACTCATTTTGTCATGGTTTGCTTAAATTCAATCGTCAAACTAGAGATATAAAAAGAAAAGGATTAACTTTTCTTTTGCCCCTCTTTTATAAGAAGGACCTATTTTCTAGATATTTTTGCTTTACAAATCAAAATAGATGGCCAAATCTGAAATTTTACAATATTTACAATATTAGTCTTTCTATAATAGTCATTTATGAGATATTCAAAGGGGAAAACATGGCTAATTTTCTTTCAGGTCTGTATTTACGTTGCTTTTGACCAGCACTGACTGATATGTCAATTCCTTTTACTTTAAAACTTCATCTTCCGCTTTAAATTAGAATGGCTAAGAGGAGGGGTGCTGTTGAGTGTTCATTACACTCTGAATCATGGGAAATCCCACCTATACACAGGTTTCTTAGCAGGAGAGAGTTATTTATCTCATAGTTTTTTTCCAATTAAAGTCAACACTGCAATCCTGCTATTTTAAAAAAGCTGTTTTTAGACATCTAACATTATTTCTGTGGAAGGCTAACAGACAAGTAACTATTTTCTGTGATTACAGTTTGAGAGATTTAATTCTTAAGGCTTACATTTTTACGGTAATCAGAATTCTGGAAGATGTAAATTCATTTAAACTAACTTACTTGGAAATCCCAGAAAGTTTCACAATTAGTAGATTGCATTTTATTTTTAAGGGGTTCACTCACACTTCCTTTCAAAATTAAGACACAAATTATGAATATAATTAGAATAATTGAAAACTTTTGAATCCCAATGAATTTAAAGATTACCCAACTTTTTTTTTTTTAAAGTCACTACTAACTAACTAGAAACTCATCCTTCTCAGTTTTAAGGGCCACACCTAGGTATACCGTATCACCAAAGTAAAGATTTTGTGGTTATGATTTTGAAGATCAGAAAAAATTTCTGAACCACTAACAAATGCCTTCTGCAACCAAGGAATGTAAAAACAAAGCTATCTGAAATGCCGAAGTAGGCACACAGCCTTCTCAAGTTAGCTAAAACACACGGTACTGTTTTACACAGTCCAGAACTTCTTAGATGAAATGAAGAGCTCAATTCAACATGAGAACATTTGCATTAACTATTTACATTACATATAACAAGTAGTAGAGAGATATTTGTATTTTTCACTCAGATGCTTCAAGATGATATGATTTGAGAACATGTAAGAAGTTCTGATCTTATTAATAACATTCTGAATTTTATTCCCTGTCTTTTGCTGACTATGTCAGTATCAATTGACTTAGTCATATTAAATTTTCAAAAGATAAATTCAGTTTAAATATTCTTATTTTGTAGCATAATTACAGGATTTTAAGAAAGTAATGAATTAATAATTTCATTCACATTAGAGATGTGAAAACTTAAGAATGATGCAGAAATCTAAGACAAATACAACTACCTGTTATTTTAAAACTGTATATCTATATAATTTGAATATTAATTTAGAGATTGTAAGTTGGCTCTTGCAATTAAGTATATTTCATATTTTGGCAATTTGGCATTTAATATAGATTCCTATAGTAATTTATTATTTTCTTACAGTATTTGAATTTTAAGGGAAAAGGAGATATATTTAAACATCACACTGACCTTGAAAAATTAACAGGTTATAAATCAAGAACATGTTGAACTCTTCTTTTATCTTGTAGCAAACAGTGATCAATGACACAAATTCAATGACGACATTTAGGGATGTTTTACGATATATATTTGTAAATGTCTGAAAATACATCATCTAGTCTTATCATACTATGTTTTATATTTAGGATTTTAAGACATTCAATCCAAGTTAACAATCATCTGTTAAGTACTTGCTATTCTCTGGTACTGATGAAGGTTTTAATAAGGAATAAGAGCCTTTGCTTATGAAAAGTTCAAGAATTATAGCATATTACTGATTATCATGATTATTTCAAATATAAGCTAAAAGATTCAGGTCTTCAGGCTTTGATTTGTTCCTTCCAATGTCTAATAAAATAATCCCACTGATGTAAGGGTATTTTATTTCCTTAGTTAAAAATTTAGAACATTTGCACTTCATATATGTTATCTGACAATCACACATAACATGAATATGTAGATTATTTGCTACATATGGCATTGTAAGTGCCATAATGACAATCAATTTATAGTGAACACAAAGATCATGATCATTGAACCTGATGGTTCCATCTATGGTTTTGAAATTAAGAAAATACAAATTACAGAGGGAAGGATGAATGTGTGTAGTTTTAAATAAAGAAGCAATTTGAAGAAAGTTCTTTCTTTTGTATCCTTGAAAATTGTCACTGTGGTACTCTGTAGAACCAGATGGAATAACTGATTATTTAATTAAGAAAACTTAAATATACTATTTGTCACAATAAAGAGATAGTCTCTACTCTTAAAGAAATTTGGTATGTGATGACATTTATCAATACACGTAAAATTGTATGGCTTTAGAAAACAAATTGAATATATTTCAATTAAACATTTAAAACTGATGTATCATAGAAAATTACAGTAAAGTATTTCACTCATTTTTCACTTATTTCATTCATTTGTACAACATCAAAATTAGAAGTATCCTATTTTTAATTTCTTGCTTTGAGCTTAATTCAGTAGTTCTTTATCTGGCTGTACTTTACAATTACCCGTACAGCCTTTAAAACATACAAATGTGGGCGCCTGGGTAGCTTAGTGGTTAAAGCCTCTGCCTTCGGCTCAGGTCATGGTCCCGGGGTCCTGGGATCGAGCCTCGCGTCGTCGTCGGGCTCTCTGCTCAGCAGGGAACCTGCCTCCTCCTCTCTCTCTCTCTCTCTCTCTCTCTCTGCCTGCCTCTCTGCCTACTTGTGATCTGTCTGTCAAA